>NC_046981.1:15638942-15783942 GCF_009769545.1 Cyclopterus lumpus | reverse complement strand
TTCAGCCCCTGGCACCCCCGCCCCAAACCAACTAATCAGTTTTATAATCATTACATCAATTCCTTTTAAAGAGAAATATCAAAAGGAAACTATTGTGTCGTTTCATTTCAAAGTACTGTGCAGTCTACTCTCATTGCCAAAACGTGCAATAATGTTTTCAGCCAACAACACACGGCTTTGTGCGAGTCTCGTAAACACAGAAACCAAGATTAGTTTTGGGCTCAAGCTCATGGTCAATGTGAAGATTTTTCAAACTTCTGGGAACAAGGCCAAGTCACACATCTGCACAATGAATCCAAGTCGTAGCCCTTTATTGGGTTATCTGGTGTTGCTGGGAAGTCACAAAGTGGTTGTAAAAGCAAAGCTGATATCCAGGCTGATGGATGTATGGACGTGCTTTGAACATGGCCAGAGATCAGCACAGCGTTAATGTTTGAAGTTCCTAAGCAATAATGCTCTTGCGTCATCGGCCCTTATGAGCCTGAAAATGATGAATATGCACGACAGGAAACAGCTCGTCAATTGTTTACCGAGCTTGTTGAGCGTCGACGATCTATTATGTTGCCTTTATTTGAAAAGCGGCCTCCATTATTTTCCTTCTTTTTCATTTTACAATACAAACATCCTTAATTACCAATTTTTTTAGTTCCGACTTTCACAAAAAGCTTGTCTCAATTAATCAGCGATGATTCAAGGTCTTTTATACAGCATGCTTTTAGTCAGTTCAGAGCCAGTAGAATTGAGTTCATTGAGCAACTGCAGAAAGCGATAAATACACTGAACTGAGCTGATGTTGAGAAGCTGCTGATCCCCGGACCAGAAGCTTAGATAATATCTTGAGAGATCAAAGAGAATAGCACATAAAATGCATCTCATTATGGGAGCAAAAGAGAGTTGAATCAATGGTCTTGTAAAACAGTGGGTGATTGGCGAGATAAAAAGAAGCCCCGATTGGACTGGAGCCACGAGACGGCAGCATCACACTCGTTCTTGGAGGTCGATGAAACTTGAAAGTCACTGCTCTTCTGATTAGAGTGTGAAATTGCTCAAGAGATATACAGAATGCACCTCTTTAATATCTCTGCAGCGCAGAAGAAGCAACTGAGCTGCCGTGTTCAGGTGAGATGAAACTTTAATGATCACCAACGGGAACATTTGGGAACATTTGAGAGCATTTAGATGAGGAGTCCGCTGCTAATAACTACACGCCAACACTCAATATACATATATATATATATATATACATATATATATATATATATATATATATATATATACATATATATATGTATATTGAGTGTTGGCGTGTGTATATATATATACATACAGATTATACCAAAACACGCTCTTCCTGATTCCCTTTTTTACAACAAATTACTTTTATTACTCGTTACCTTTTTTATTATGTTGTTTATTGGGATGCACACTTACTATCTCATTGTTGGACTCGATTGGCTTCTGTCAGAGAGTACAGAAACCCACTCACTGCTTTGGCCACACCCTCCACCTTGTTCTTGCATATGGCATTGACATTGAGCATTTGGAGGTCTTCCCACAGAACCCTCTTCTGTCAGACCATTACCTCATAACTTTTGAGTTTATACTCCCGGAGTGTACACCGTTAGTCAAAAGTTTCTCCACCAGATGTTTAACTGTCAGTGCTGTAGCTACATTTAAAGAAGCGATTCCTTCTGCATTTGATTCAATACCACGTCTCAATGTGACGGAGGACTCCTGTGCTAACTTAAGTCCGTCCCAGATTGATCATATTGTCGATAGTGCTACAGGCTCACTGAGAATGACACTAGACTCGATAGCCCCACTGAAGAAAAAGACAGTGAGGCAAAGGAGGTTTGCTCCCTGGTATAACCCTCAGACCCGCGACCTAAAGCAAACATCACGAAAGCTCGAAAGCACATGGCGTTCCACCAATCTGGAAGAATCACGCTTAGTTTAGCGAGATAGTCTTAAAACATATAAAAAGGCTCTCCGTAATGCCAGAGCAGCCTATTACTCATCAGTAATAGAGAAAAATAAGAACAACCCCAGGGTTCTCTTTAGCACTGTAGCCAGGCTGACAGAGAGTCACAGCTCTGTGGAGCTGTGTATTCCTATAGACCTCAGTAGTAATGACTTCATGAACTTCTTCAATGAAAAGATTTGAACTATTAGAGACAAGATTGATGCTCTCTTGCCCTCAACTACTGCCGATCTGTCATCAAGAGGAGTGGCCTTGGAAACGGCTGTATGCCCTGGTGTATATTTGGATAGCTTTTCTCCCATTAACCTAGACCAATTGTCCTCAATGGTTTCTACTTCTAAACCATCTACCTGTCTCTTAGACCCCATCCCAACGAGGCTGCTTAAAGACGTGTTGCCTTTAATTGGCACCTCTCTGCTGGATATTGTTAATGTGTCTTTGCTAACAGGCCATGTACCACATTCCTTCAAAGTAGCTGTAATTAAACCTCTCCTGAAAAAGCCCACTCTTAATCCAGAGGTGTTGGCTAACTACAGACCAATCTCTAACCTTCCCTTCCTCTCTAAGATCCTTGAGAAAGTAGTCGCAAATCAGTTGTGCGACTTCCTACATCAGAATAGTTTATTTGAGGAGTTTCAGTCAGGATTTAGAAAACACCACAGCACAGAGACAGCACTGGTGAAAATTACAAATGACCTCCTAATTGCATCAGATAAAGGACTCATCTCCGTACTGGTATTATTAGACCTTAGTGCTGCGTTCGACACCATTGATCATGACATCCTATTACAGAGATTGGATCAGTCGATTGGCATTTCAGGTACCGCACTAAGTTGGTTTAAATCCTATTTATCAGATCCATCTCAATTTGTATTTGTAAACGATGAAGCCTCAATGACCACCAACGTTAATCACGGAGTTCCACAAGGTTCTGTGCTTGGACCAATTTTATTTACCTTATATATGCTTCCTTTGGCAATATTATCAGGAAACACTGCATAAACTTTCATTGCTATGCAGACGATACTCAATTATATCTATCGATCAAACCAGAGGAGACCAACCAGCTCACTAAAATTCAAGAATGTCTTAAAGACATAAAAACATGGATGACCTGCAACTTCCTGATGTTAAACTCAGACAAAACTGAAGTTATTTTACTGGGCCCTGAACACCTCAGAGATCAATTATCTGGTGATGTACTTCTGTAGATGGCATTTCCCTGGCATCCAACACCACTGTAAAGAATCTAGGCGTTATCTTTGACCGAGACTTGTCCTTTAACTCCCACGTTAAGCAAATCTCAAGGATTGCATTTTTTCATCTACGTAACATTTCAAAAATCAGGCACATCTTGTCTCAAAAAGATGCAGAAAAGCTGGTTCACGCGTTTGTTACTTCCAGACTAGATTACTGCAACTCCTTATTATCAGGCTGCTCTAATAAGTCTCTTAAATCCCTCCAGTTGATCCAGAATGCTGCAGCTCGTGTACTCACAAAAACTAAGAAAAGAGATCACATGACTCCTGTATTAGCTGGTCTGCACTGGCTCCCTGTAAAATCAAGAATCACATTTAAAATTCTTCTCCTCACCTACAAAGCTTACTCTTTTATGGAACCAGCTTCCACTTTCAGTCCGGGAGGCAGACACAGTCACCTCATTTAAGAATAGACTTAAGACTTTCCTGTTTGATAGTGCTTATAGTTAGGGCTGAATCAGGTTTGCCCTGGTCCAGCCCCTTGATATGCTGCTATAGGCTTATAGGCTGCTGGGGGATGTTTTAGGATACACTGAGCACCTATCTCATCTTCTCTCTCTCTCCTTATGGATGAATTTACATCTCTCCATTGCACCTTATTAACTCTGCTTCCTCCCCGGAGTCGTTGTGACTTCACGTCTCATAGGGTCCATTGGACCTGGAGGTGTCTGATGCTGGTGAACCGGCCTCCCGCGTTGGCCCTGCTGATGCCCCGCCCCCTCCTCTCTACCTCCTTCTGTTTCATGGATTGGAGTTCCATTCATACATTGTCATATTCATGTAATGTGTTTATGTAACTTTGTAAATGCTGTTCATTCTGTACACATGACATCTATTACTTCTGTCCATCCGGGGAGAGGGATCCTCCTCTGTTGCTCTCCTGAAGGTTTCTTCCCTTTTTTCCCTGTCAAAGGTTATTTTTGGGAGTTTTTCCTGATCCGATGTGAGGTCAAAGGTCAGGGATGTCGTATGTGTACAGATTGTAAAGCCCACTGAGGCAAATTTGTAATTTGTGATATTGGGCTATACAAAATAAACTGAATTGAATTGAAGTATATATACACATATATATATATATATACATATATATGTGTAAGTGTGTATGTATGTATGTATATATATATATATATATATATACTGTATATATATATACTGTATACATACATACTGTATATATATATATATATATATATATATATATATATATATATACACACATATATATATATATACATATACACGTGTATATATGTATGTATGTATTACATTTTTGCCACTGCATAATGGAAAAATTAATACAAGTAAATGTAAGTGTTGCTTTGAAGAGCTTTTGTTTGGTCAGGCTGTTAAGACTTTTTTAAGGTCAGCAAAAATGTCATTTTCTAAAGACCTTCAACATCCCTTCGAAAATATTTACCTTATCAAAAGCTGCCCAAAAAGATATGATAGTAAGCAATTCTATATAAGTGAGCACTACCAAAACATGTTGTAAATGTCACTGTTAACTCCCCCAGAGGTTTGCTGAACATGAGGTCACACGGCATGGCAGTGGCATTTTGAAGGGCAGAGATATTCCAAGGCTTTCTGGGCCACATTTTGCAACGTACGGTCAAGCAAAAACAAAATAAGCAGGAACATGTTGGTACTCACAGGTCTGCAACCAATGTTTGTTTTCATTATCAATTATATTTTCAGGACTAATCATTTGGTTTTAAATGACAGCGATAATGACAAAAGCCCATCACAATTGAGCAGAGCCTAAAGTGATGTTTGTTTATTTCCAGACAAAGTAATTTACCTAATCAATAATGTTACAAATTAAATTAAAAACAACAAAGGTTTGGTTGTTATTATGTACGAATAGATTCTCAAAATGAAGCTTTTCGGTTTTCAGATGAGTAAGTGAGCCGGTTCCCTTGAGGCTTGAGCACAGAACCGTCTTATTGTACATGTTTTGAGCAAGTAGCAGTGGTTTACAGGAGACAGCGATGCCATCAATGTCCTTTGATCAAATGTCCTCATGATGACCTCATGATGACCTTTAAGTCTACGGCAACAACCAACGTCGACAATCCTAAAACCACAGATGCAGTTCTGAAGGAACCAGCTGGCAGCTTTAGGGCCTTCCAAGTGGATATGATTGCATCTGTTTTTTGTTGGTAATATGTTAACTTTATTTCAGACTCAAGATCCAGATAATACTAAAAAATTAAATAGAATAAAATACATACAAAAGCACAATTAAAATACATGGACCCACCAATGCCTTATAAAAGACAGCTGTACCACAGTGGTAGCGTGTATTGTCCTTATGTAGCATTCATAAGCAGTATATAAATGGTTTAAAACACACTATAATGTAGATAAAAACACAGACGCACACAAATATATAAATATACACTGTTTTTATTGTTTTAAACCCCTAATGTTAGTTTTAGATTATAACTGTGACTGAAACCAATGCAAATAAATTTGACTTGACAAGATACTGCAATCCGAAATGGTAAATGAGTTGCTAAAACTCGGATGAATTAATTACCGTTGACAAATCTGTCACTCACATCCATTCTCAATTTCTCCTGTGGGTGTAAAAAGATATATTTAGAATTTTAGAAAGTAGTCAGGCTGAGCTGCTGAGCCCAAATAAGTAGGGCAACTCATCCATATCAAATAACACACATTCACACACATACTTGAGGATGTAGGGATGTCCACAAGAGCCTGACTAATGGTACTGGCTGATAATAGGTTACTGGTATCTGTACTGGAATTGCTGATGGCTGAAAGTGCATCCAGTCCACAGTGCAGGAAGAGCATGTGAGCAAATCACCACTGTTAAGCGGACTCTATGGTTTATAGGAGGGCTAAACAGCATGATAGCTTGCAGAGCAGCTGTGCAGATATTGGGGCAGTTACAGTGGTTCGGACGGAAAAAGCTGCCTTTAGTACACTCACACACACACACACACACACACACACACACACACGTGTGCACTGTACCTTTTGTTATGAGTATTTTTGATTGTGTCTGTTCTGTTTTACAGTTCTCAAGAAAGTAGGCCAGTGGCAGGAGCCAGTCGAGGAGTGAATGAAATCCATCCAGCCAGTGTCGTGCAAATATAATTCCAGCTAAAAGCAGAGTTTAGCCTCTATCCTGCAGGGTATTTTAAGTTCCACTGACTTATATTAAAATGGTATATGGGTCTACACTTCAGACATGGCAGGTGAGACAGAAATGCTTGTTTGATCAGGTTCCTATTGCCACATACAGCCCGTGGTGGTCCATCGGATTCCTGCATACAGGCAGAAAGTAAAGCTCTGCAAACCTGTCGTGAGGATATTCAAGAAGTGGACCAGTGAAGCTCTAGAGCAGGGGTGGCCAACTAGTCAGAGACTAAGAGACACTTTTTTTTCTGTGTTACTGCAAAGAGCCACATCATACACATGGGTACACATGAACATCATCTTTTAATCATGTATGCACGCATACACAGACCTCTGCTCAGCCAGATCTAATGAAAATAACCACACCAACATGATAATATCAGTAATTTTCAACAGTTAACATTGTGTGCACTGTCTCACACACACACAAACTCTCAGTTCAAGCAAGTCCACAAACAATAATAGAATATTTTTCAATAACATCTTTCTCTTACTATGCTGCTTAGTGAGACTTCTGGCATTCCTTATCTTGAACAATCCTCTTCAAATCTGGCTTGTATTCTGTTGTTGCCACTCTAAGCAATTCTTTCAAATGAGTGTCAGTCAGAACAGAGTCTAGAGGATCTTCAGGCGTGTTTGGACTGTACAGACTGGGATGTCTTCAGGACTGCTACCAACAGTCTGGATGATTACACAGAGGCTGTAACCTCATACATCAGCTTCTGTGTGGACAGCTGTGTTTCAACCAGCACCAGGGTGAGTTACAACAACGACAAACAGCTGGTTCACAGCAGAACTCAGACAGTTAAGGCCGCACAAGGACCAGGCCTTCAGGAGTGGGGACGAGGACTTGTACAAAGAGGCAAAATACAGGTTTAGCAAGGCGGTGAGAGATGACTGTACTCTGAGAAACTGCAACACCAGCTCTTAGCAAGTTACTCTGCTTCTGTCTGGAGAGGTCTCAGACAGATCACCAACTCCAAGCCTAAAACCCCTCACTCCATGAACGGCCTCCGCCTGGCAGACGAGCTGAATGATTTGAAAGACAATGGGACAGGCCTGACTCCATCCCCCACAGCTCCACCAAACAGCCACAAACCACCAGCCCATCAGGGGCTCATGCATTTGTACCACCCATCCCAACACCTCCCCCACCCCCCTCTCCAGTGACGACCCTCTCTATTCTGGAGTGAGACGTCAACAAGCTGTTGAAAAGACAGAACCCCCGCAAAGTGGCCGGCCCGGACTCTGTCTCCCCCTCCACCCTGAAGTATTGTGTTGACCAGCTGTCTCCGGTGTTTACAGACATGTTCAACACCTCCCTTCAAGGCCTCCACCATCATCCCTGTCCTCAAAAAACCTAGGATCATGGGACTTAATGACTACAGGCCCGTGGCCCTGACCTCTGCGGTCATGAAGTCTTTTGAACGCCTTGTCCTGTCCCACCTCAAAGCCCCCACCGACCCACATCTGGACCCCCTGCAGTTCGTCTACAGAGCCAACAGGTTTGTAGATGACACTATCAACATGGCCCTTCACTTCATCCTTCAGCATCTGGACTCCCAAGGAACCTATGCCAAGATCCTGTTTGTAGACAGCTCTGCTTTCAACACCATCATCCCATCTCTGCTCCATGACAAGCTCTCTCAGCTGCACGTGCCCGACTCCACCTGCAAGTTGATTACAGACTTTCTGTCTGAGAGAAAGCAGCACGTGAGACTGGGAAAACATGTCTCAGCCTCTCGGTCCATCAGCACCGGTTCCCCCTGTAAGCGTGGATCAAAACTGTCTGCCTGGTAGAGGCTTTGGAAGAATTCAGCCAACAACTTCTCTCGTTCTGGTAGATTTATTTCTCTGATCACAAGCAAAGTACAAGCTGCGATTGCAATGCCAGGGGAGTCACAACAACTCTCTCTTAGAACCGGAAGTTCGGCCCTTACATACACAGATTTCCTCACAGGTTCGTATGCATCATCCTAACCTCTGATTGGTGCTAAACTATCAAGGAGGGGGAAATTCCATCTCACAGGACTGAGCAATGCAAGGCAAAGCCACTTGATGAGACTAGTCAATAACATATGGGTGTGTTGTGATCTAAGGTGCATATCTATTCTCGAGAAGCAGACAGCCGCACATTCCCAGACACAAATTGCAGTACCCTGACAAAAGCATAACATTATAACAATATATAAGCATTTATATTATCACCCCCAATGGCTGCGTTCTTTCCCCTCTGCTCTCCTCCCTGTACACCAACAGCTGCACCTCCAGTCACCAGTTCATCAAGCTCCTGAAGTTCGCGGATGACACCACCCTCATTGGACTCATCTCTGATGGGGATGATATTCTTCCTGAGGCAGCTGAAGAAATTCAACTTGCCAAAGACAATGATGGGGCACTTCCACACCTCCATCATCGAGTCCATCCTCTGCTCCTCCATCACCGTCTGAGCACATCATCCGCTCTGCTGAGAGGTGATTGGCTGCCGACCGCTCTCATCCTGGACACAAACTGTTTGAGTCTCTTCCATCTGGCAGGAGGCTGTGGTCCATCAGGACCAAGACCTCACGCCACAAGAACAGTTTCTTCCCGTCGGCAGTCAGGCTCATTAACAGAGCCCGGGTCCCCTACTGACCCTCATTAACAGAGCCCGGGTCCCCCACTGACTGACTCTGTCACCCCCAGGACAATTTCCTACCGGTCACTCCCCTGTAATTCTTCACTATAAATATATTTAAATACACTTAACTCTTCACTTTAAATACACTTACTTACACTGTTTAAATTACTGTTACCTGCCTGTCTGTGCACTTTATTTTATATTTTATATTCTTAATTCTTGCACTGTGTTGATTGTTGTTAATGTTATTGTCTATTGTTGCACCACCTACCATGACAAGTTCCTTGTATGTGAAAACATACTTGGCAATAAAAGGTTCTGATTCTGATTCTGAATTACTCAGCATAACAGAAGTGGGATAGATGAATCAAACATCTCTCTTTTTCTCCAGCCTCATCCCTTTTAATCTGCACAATTTTACAGTGGACACAAACACACTCAGCTGAGCCATCTGTCCTGTCCACACGCTGCCGTTTTCCTTCTGGATTCATCCACTGATCTCTGTCACCTCGTATTGGTTTGTCGGGATATTTGAACCTCTTGTCTACTTCTAGGTGTGTAGGTTGGTTACATGGCCTGGAGCCATGTTTGGTGTAATGCGGATTCCGAACAAGGCTTTGCAATTACTGGAGTATGTTGTGCACACTCCAGTAAATACTATGCCACTATTAACAGAAGAAGTTACATGTTGTTCTTCTTACAAATGAACAAAAATAAATGCTGGCAATAGAAAAGACTTGCTCAAATCAATACACTGCTATTGTCTCAATTGGTCCGCTGTGACCAACACTAATCTCTCTTATATGTTACGCTAGAAACACAGAAAGTGGACCAAAATGCATAAAATGTAATATATGAACAGAAAGTGTGTACAAAAGATTTCTATAGCCAAATTTTGTTAACCCAGGCCTCCTCTAACTGCAAGTAACTGTGATTCCTTTACGTGCATCTGCTCCGTTTTGTACGATCATCTTTCTTTCTTTCTGCTGACTTTGGATTTTTTTTTTTTGCTGCAACACATGGCTTAATTATGAGAAGAAATATCTGCACTGCATTTCGATAAAAGAGCTGTTTCTTTGAACTGGCTGACATAAGACGTCTGTGCACTGCGCATCTTCTTTCCACTTTTCGTCTGTGGTTTCAGTCTAAACCGTGAACCCATGTTTCCTTTAAAACTGTGTTTAGTGATATGGTGTCATGGGTGACATCTGGCTGGTTTAATTTTCACCATGCATCATTATTCTTTGAACCATCGGCTTTATAACAAGGAAAAACATCTGTAAATATGAATGTGTATCTACACTCCAATACTATCTAGGACAAATTGATTTGTATTTTAAAGCCACAGAAGATATCAAATATCTATTACACTGGATTTAAAGTGCTGAATTTCAACAAGAACCTCTCTGTTTGCTGTTTAAGTATCAGTAAATAGGCCGGTCTTTATTCAAAAGAGAAAGCATGGTGACAATATGAAACGACAAGATACGCTCAACAAAAGATTACGATAACTCACCAAACTCTTTGAAGTTGTTGTGTTTGATATTCATCCCTGAAGGCAACAGTTCACCTTTAAGCATAACAAGCCCAATGACAACTGAGGATTTCCTTGTTGCTGCACACAAATGTATTAATTTTGTTCCCCCTTTTGTGCTTTTTTGTGTGCCGGACTAAAGACAGGAATAATTTGAATTTCAGTAGTCAGCATCAAAGTTGCACAGATGGTGAAGGCCTTGAGGAAAAAATATTTTTTTTTAAAAAAGGCTGGAAAGTGACCAACAGATAACCTAAAAAAAAATCCTCTCTCATAGCTCCCCCTTGTGGGATGACGAGGAATGGAGTCCCCCGCTGCCACGGCGCAGTTTGGGTGTGTGAATTACATTTGTTTTACTCTTCCATCTAGAGCGATTTACGATCAGTGAAGTGTTGGGGATGCACTGTCCTGCTCAAAAACATCTCGACTGGAGAGGCGGCGGCGGCACAGACTGAAGCTATAAACTCAGGGTCATGCTGTTACTCTCTAAAATGTTGAGTTTTTTGGGTTTTTTATGTTCAGCTGTCCTGGTGTGTAAAGTTGAATCATAAATTAGTTTCATTCCATATCCCTTTGGGACGTGAATGGCATTTAACTAAAGGGGGGTGGGGGGGTCAGTGCACAGAGGCAGCCGTTCAGCGTCTTGCTCAAGGACACTTTGACAGGGATGGGTATGTGGATATCAGAGCACTAACCAGTTCGCTTTAATTATGGTTTGGACTTATCAGGACTATCGAGGTGATGGAGAATAATCACCATCACTGTAGTGAACAAAAGAAAGGCGGCATCATGACTTTTTGCTCACTAGAGGAGATTCACGAGGTAATTCGACTTAATTCTGTATGGGCCTGATATGTACCTCCTGTTATTTCAAACTACAAAATGCCATCAAATCTACAGAAATATGTGTGCCTGCTGAGCTGGACTGAATTTAAATTAAAATTGGATTCAGATTATATTGGCTATCTTGTTGTATTAAGTTTTCCAGTGCAAATAGTCTCCAGAGTAGAATCAACACACACTTGAGGCAGGAAAGCTCTCTGCTGCTGCAGTTTGACACACACCGAAACGAGCGTTCATCAATACTAAAAAATGCCCTATTTGCACACAGCCCACTTGAGTTATGTTTGCCTTTAATTTATGCTTCCAAAGGGATGCGTAAACAATTACAATTACTTGCGGCAGTCACAGTAAATCATGGCAAATCAGTATAATAAAACAACACCAACAGATTTGCATGCAAATTGGCCCAGGAAAGGAGGCCACATCAGCGTTTGAGGTTTACTGTGTTGTGCGTTTCAAGACTACACAGGGCCTTGTAATTCCAGTTGTTTTAGGCCATAAACAACACACTTCACTTCAAAGACAGCGTGAACATAATTTGTAAAACTGCTGCAAACTTTTCATAAATCACAGCTTTCATCTGGAGCCGGTGCAGGCAATGGCGCAACCTTTTCTAGCACCAGGTACTCCATCTCCACTCGTTACAGTGCTAGACTACCGTGAAGTGTCTCCAATAGTGAGCAGCAGGACTGTTCATCAGAGGTGACGTACAAGTGGGAGCGGGGGATTGGGAGACTGATGAATGCTGCGATCCAAACACACACTCTGCACCTCCACAACAAGCCGAAAGAACACATTCATCTGAGGAGGATCAACAACAGCGTTGGGTGTACACAGGCACCATGCATAATTAGCACTATAGACACAGTGAGCAGAAATATGCTCAGACTGCAAACAGCTCTGTGATTCAGAGGAACACCAGAATAAATAGGTGTTGTTGTGGTCTGACTTACTGTCAACATACATGAGGAGGTATTTTGTACTGGAAATCAAAAGAGCCTCATGTTTGGGAGAATGTGCTCATTTTGAAAGTGGAGGCAAAATAAAGTAATGATTGTGCGTTGTGCTGTGAATAGTCTACACAAGTGGCAGCCACTGTGATGGAAATATAACAGTGTGCCGGATTTGAGTGAACAGTAGACTTCCCCCAAGTTCTACAAAGACTTTGTTATTGTTATTGAGGAAAGAAGATTCTTTGGAACAATTCTGTACAAATCCTTCCTGAGAGGAAAAGATACTGAAATGCCGTGCTCGCAGCATCAATACATGAATATTCAGCATCTCTATTAAATACAGACATGCATTCGTTTTATAAAAAAACTGTTTGGTTGGAGCTGCCAGATGCGCTGTGTATTTGCTCATATCGGTTTTCAAATGTGGTTTTTCAAGTTTATGTCTTGATTTTATAGGATGGGGCATTATAGTCAGTTCCATAAAAATAAATGTTTGGAAGATTTAAATCTTAAGATTATTATTTTTTTTCCATAAAAGGCCAACTAATTTCCTGCAACAGCTGGATACTGCAGCTTTTTGTAAAATATGACTTTCACAGCAGTAAGTAATGCATACGGACTATTTTCAGCTGGGGATTAATACACATTTGGTGCTGTTGTGAATTTACAGCAGCAGGAAAGCGTATGTGTGATCGACTCCAATAAACTACAGAGCTCCTGTTTATGGGAATAATGTACCATGTCACCCAGAGCAAATGTGTAGCTCACTGATGTGGTTTTATTAAACAACAAAGGAGGAATGAGATATGTCACTTGTTTGAAGGAACAGTTCATTCAGGATTTGTTGACAATAATTAACATATAGAATACAGCCACTCTCATCCATGACATTTCATATGAAATTAACATTTATTCAATAATAATGCCATTGACATCCATTGGTGCAACAACAATCACAATCAATTGCAAGTTTAAAATTAATCACAAACATTCTAAATCAATAAATACGTAATTGGTAAAAGTAATAACGATATCCCATTGTATAAAAGATGTGCCGTCCATGACCCAGGTCAGACAGTAAATTGTTACAATGTGCTTTTTCAGCAGAAAGTGTGGCCGCTCAAGTCTTTGTGCTGACCTCATTCCTGCAAGGGTGTGATTATTTTCCCCAAGTCATTTAAAACCTTTAATTAATAAGCACCCATTTATCTGAGGGATACCCCTTCATAGTTAGCTGAGCATAAATTCATAGCAGCACTGAGGCTAATCTGCTTAATTGAGAAGTGTTATAAGAAGCATCTGTAAACAGAAAGCTCAAAATAAATAGTTCCATGTACATTAAAGACCACCACTATGGCTAATACCCTCCTCTATAACCATCACCGTCACTCAGGGGCCAATTCCCTTCTGGCTTACTGTCTGTCACGAACAGATGAAACACACATATTCATGCCAGCAGCTCAAGTGCATTTTGTCACGGTGGTGTTGTTAAGTTTTGATGATGAATGGATGATGGGAGGTGAGCTTGGTCTAGAGTTATGGATCACTGAACTTGTCTTCTCTGAGCAGGCTTTGATTCATGACCAGTGCTCCAGAAGTCAAAGTAGTACAATACATGTGGGTCTAGTGTGTGTTTGGAGAGAGGGGTTGTTGATGGGGAGCATTTTATCTCAACGTCCTCCAGTATCACCATGTAGCTTATTTTATGTACATTCAGCCACCTTCCTTGAGATAATTGTTCATTTATTTCTAGGACAGTAAGCTTACATTTTTATCATCCCCATAGGAGACATTAAAAAAAACAGATATTACTTAGATATCAGTGAATGGCAGTGTTTCTGAGAGCGGAACCGTATCCAGTCAGTCTTGCTTGGTGGTATATTGGATCACGTCTGTCAGCTGTTTGTTTGTGTCAGTAGATGCATGCGAGACAGTTGTAGTGTAGTCTGCTGACATCTGTCATCATCTTGGTCTCCCTCTGGGAGCTTGATGCTGGAAAGACACAACAAGCCCTTCATTGCCAACATGTCATGCAGAAGAAAGAGACAGAACCTCCGACACACAATGCTACTTTTAAACAAATGCCACATGTCACAAACACTTAAGAGTAAATACATTTTTATGGCACCAAGAAGAATGTCAATCGTACAATTGCAACCTCCATTTACAAGTGCCGTCAAGCATCCCTCAAGAAACTCACACTGCTGACAAAAGCACAAACTGAGGGGACAGTGCAGGTAGAGACAAGCCTGCACACACGTACAATGATACACATGAAGCGTGACATGATATAACAGCCTTAAGCGAGAACCAACCATATGCTGGAAATCTGTAATATCAATAAACATATGGGTACAGTTTCAAAAACACTATGATGTGTCTTACTCACCTGCTGTGGGTGGGTGAAGTGGGAGGGGTGCCCGTGGCCACGGGCATGCCTGTGTGTGCCATTTTCAGGATGGTGGTGATGGTTGGCGTGCCGCTGCTGAACTTGTCCGGGACGTTGAGCCACCGGTATGTTGACAGGAGGTCTGGGAGGCTGAAGACCTCTCGTTGGGGATTTGTGCTGCTTCTTGGGGAGGGCCTGGAACTGTGCGAGGGGGATAACAGGAGGAGGAGTCGGTGCGTGCTGAGCTGCAGCTGCAGGAACACGTGCCTGTGGTACGGGATGAAGCAGAGCAGCCTGAGTCTGTTGTTTCCGATTCTGAAATGTTTGAGCCCTCTCAGTGTGGGCTGTAAGTGCAGCCTGGGTTAGGTTACTGGGATTAAGCTGGGCAGAGGACTGTGGGACTGGAGCAGTGCCTCCTTGGCGAGGCTGATTGGCGCCATTTGTGACAGGATGTGTCAGCTTGCCCGGGCCTTGTGGTGGTGTTTGGATCAACACTGCTCTGTGTTGCAGGGCCATGTGTGCCTGTGGAAGGTGATTAGGATCAGCCAAAGCTCTTGAATCTGCAGTCGGTCCCTGACGTGTCATCGGTCCTTGTGGCAGAGCAGAGCGACCTACAGAGGCCTGCTGGCTCATGAGAGTCAGTGCCCGGGGGTTATTGTTGTGTGTGGTTTCCTGCCTGGGGGCAGTATGGCTACCAGACGAACCTCTGATGTCTCGCTGAGCACCCTCCCTTTGTGTGTGGCCACTTCTCTGTGCGTGGCGTTCCGCCTCAAGCTGTGTTACACTGAGAGTGTTTGGGCCTTGAAGATTAGCTGAACGGCTCCGTGTCCGTCTGTCCACTAATGGTGCGTCTTGTCTGAGTAGAGCTCTGCTCCGGGAAGTGTTTTGGCTCTGAGGTCGGGGCTGGGATCGGTTTGGTGTTCTTAGCTCTCGTATGGGAGGATGGGTAGTGTTGTCTGTATAGTCAGAGGTGTACTCGGGTGAGGTCTGTCCTCTTTGAGGCGTGCCGCTGGGATACGCTGGTGTCCCTCTGAGGAGATCCCAAGAGTTTCTATCGGACCGCCGATGAGGCTCTGGCTCCTGCTGGTAGGTCTCTGTGTTGGCGTTTTGCTGAGGAGTGTACGCTGGTGTCCCTCTGAGGAGATCCCAAGAGTTTCTATCGGACCGGCGATGAGGCTCTGGCTCCTGCTGGTAGGTCTGCGTGTTGGCGTTTCGCTGAGGACTGTTATTACTGTGATAGTGCGTGTATCCAGTCGGGACGAGTCCAGGCTGATCTTGGTGACCTGCTTCTATGTTACTAGGATAGGACTGCCCACTTTGCATTCTGGGATTTAATTGCCCTGTTTGCGTCACGTTTTGTTGGGTTGTATTGGTAAGCGGAAATGAGTTGTCTCCCTGAGTCTGTTGACTAGTGTTTGGGTATGAGTTAAGGTTGACATGAATGGTGGGTATTTGTGCATTGTTGTTTTGCTGGGGAGTTTGTGGCAGCGTGTTAAGGCTCACATGGACCGCCGACGGCTGGGCGCCGCCCTGGTTAGTGCCCGTCTGTATGAGAATGTTGGGATTTTGTTGCTGTGTGTTCGGGAGTGTGTTTGCATTCTGAGAATCGTTGTGTGTGAAAGCCCGGTTGTCAATGCCATTGTGTCGGTATGAATTGGCATTCTGAGAGGCATTGTGGAGGAGTCCATTTGTGTGGGTACGACCATTGTGTTGGTGTGTGTTGGAGTTACGCACCCCGTTCAGCTGCAGCGTCTGTGGGTTGCCACGACTTTCAGGCGGGGCTGCGTATATGCGGTCAGGGTGGTGGGTGTGTGTGTTCAAGTGATACAGGGGGGGGTGGGGACCGTGGCCCAAATCCCTTGCACCATTAGGTTGTGGATCTGGAGGCTTAATGGGAGCAGATGAAAAATGACAGGAGGGACAGCAGAGACAGCACAAGAAAGATGGAATGAGAAGGTTAATTTGGGAAAAGCCTTTTTTTGCACCATCGCATGGAGAAGATGAAGTGAAAATCAATGGTGAATCATCTGTAAACTTTACTGTGGCTTACTATCGGCCCGGGATTTGGGTTGGTCTTCACGGAAGTATCACTTTGTCTCTGTTGTGCTGTAATAATAGAAATAACAACAAGAAATCACTGCAGGGCCATACAACATGGCTGGGCTATTCTGCAAAGCATAACTGGAAATAGAGAACATCAAAAAGCTTTTTACAAAGTGTTTGATTCAGCGTGAAACGCAATAAAATAGTGGACAAACAAAATGTCCAGGACCGCAGGCACACTTACCCCTCCTCCTTCGCGCGAGGCAAACAATGAGCACGATGAGGAGCACAATGATTAGGATCAGCAGCAAACAGCCGATCACAATCCCCACCACTTCTCCTACATCCAGACATGTGGCTGGAAAAGAAAGAGTGGTGGCAAAGGGGGGAGAATTAATAAAGATAATGAGTCTGGAGCCCAGACAGACAAGAGGACGAAAAGAAAAAACAGATGGAGCAGAGGAGGGGAAGATTCTTAAAAAGGATTATCAAGTAATAGCAGGGAGAGACAAATAGATGAAAATAGGAGGAGAGCGTATGTGTGAAAGTCACTGAATGACTTTGACCACATTCTCACCCGATCAATCTCCCAGGATACTTTCTGTCCCTCTAATGTTGTGAAGACAGATTCAGGAACAGGGTCCAAACCAACCGCCATTATTATCAGTCACAGAGAGGGCAGCGTCTACCATAACTCACCTACGATTGCCAAGTCCACCCCTTGCTGCGACGTGCCACCGGTGAGGCCGTTTCTGGCCGTGCAGACGTACGGACCGCTCTCGTCCGTTGAGAAAGTCTGGAGGCTGAGCACCCCGCTGTCTGGCTGGACGGATGCGACCGGCTGCCCGTCACGTTGCCACGAGAACAGGGCAGGAGGCAGCGAGTCAGACACGCAGGTGAGACGCACAGTCTGTCCCACCAACACATCCCCTCCCCCGACACACTCTTTCGGGGAGACCTTGGTCAGCACTGGGATGTCAGGGCCATCTGTTGTGAATCAGAGGACATTGATATCAGCATTAAAAACATTTGGTTTAAGAGGAAAAACAGGAAAATTAGATATTTTGCTTTAGGGTTTATCATTTTGTCAATTATGGGGTTAAGTCACCTCGTCTGTGTGATGTATTTTGATGAGCCGGTCAGTGTATTACTGAGCTAATGAAGGAGCTGTGTACTTTCTTGTTGGATTTTAAAATCCAAAATCCCAATGGCTGCCACAGCTTGAGCAAACATATGGCTCAACAAGTCATATTTACAGTGGCAGGCTTGGAGAGTGAGGAGACACGCCCGTTTTTTAAAGGCCTTGAACGACCTTGCTCCTTCGGATATCTCTGATCTGCTGATTCCTTATGAGCCCAACTGCTGCCTGAGCTGCCTGCTGCCGGTCACTCAAGGTGAAAAGGTGTAAACAGCAATTCTGATATACAATGAATAGTTCATGCGAATTCATCTTGCAAAAGGCCAAATATTTGCAGATTCTTGCTTCCTAAATGTGAGCATGCTGCTTTTTTTCCTGTTTCACATTATTGTTAATCAATTCAACATGGCGCCTTAGCTTCTTCCACAATCACACGTCTTTTTGCTACCAGAGTCGCTCCCACTTATGTATGCTGTTGGGGTGATTGGGTGTGTTGGGATATGACTGTGAGACCGTCACATCAGACTTTTAAGATGTAATCAAGACAAAGCTAGAAGCAGCAAGACAAGCTTGTGGAAGCCCGTCCTGTGCAATCCGGGACACAGTGAGCGGTGCAATGCAGATAGAGGAGATAAGCTACTGTTGTTTGCAGTGGCTGCAGCAGATTAGCTGCCACTTGTCTTGATCGGTGCAAACTCACAGTAAACAGTGAGGCTCTCTGTGGCAGTTTGGGCGCTGATAGGGTTGCTGACGGTACACGTGTACTCCCCGGCATCACTCCGCCTGGCTGGGTTGATGACCAGAGAGCCAGCTGAGATGGTGATCCGGTCGTCGGCGAGGATGGCTGCCCCTCCTTTGCCCCACCGGACCGTGATATCTGTACCGCCAGTCCACGTACACCTCAGAGACACATTTCTCGCCTCTACCGCCACTGAGGGAACCAACAGAGTCACCGTGGCCACTGCATCTACAGGGGGAGTAAAATAAGAAAAAAAACTGTTTTACCAAAGAATTTCCCAGATAAGGTTTCTTTAAAAAAGGAACCATAACTGTAAGTATAGAAACACAAGAGTAAGAGAGAGCTCATTTCAAAAGTTGGAGTGACAGCACAATAGAGCTTTATGTTTCTGTTGAGGATCATTTGTTGTAATCAAAGAAAGTGAGAGCTGAGAAGGGACGTGATTCAGATAGAGGCACAGATGGCGCACAAGGGGGCAGACTGTGTGAGTGGTAGCCGAGATGCCTCTTGGCGGGCAGCCTAAGTTAAATAATTGGAGAGGGAGAAAGGGGGGCGTGCATACGGCGAAGGCTGTGACTAAGAGAGAAGCAACAGCAAACAAACAAAAACACTCGAGCAGCTCCCAAATAGCTCTAATCACTTGCATTTTTGCGAACTTCCTGCCCGCCTGTGACTCAGCAGAAGCATTTTATATTTTAGGATTTTACTCGATTTTTATGAGCGAGTGGGAGGTTGGGAGTCGTGCTCAGGGATGTGGATGCACCGTGACATGAACTAGCTGCTGTGAGTTTGGAGGATGTGACCTTTCAGCAATAATGGACAATTTGGACACCCCGGCACCCTATTAGCGCTGGTGGGGAGAGCAATGAGAGAGACTGTAACGTCATCCCTCCAGTGTGGGCTGGTGTCTGAAAATATATATATAAAATATATAAAAGAGGACACTCTGCTGTTCAGGCTTCATTACAGTACTGGATGTAAATGAATGCAAATACTACCAGTGTATGTAAATGTAACGCTACATATTTAGACAGCTACAATATCAAACATCTAAGAGCATGAGCGCTGCATATCAAATGGATTTTATTAGCATAAAGCCCTGAGCCACGAGCTTCACCCCCTCCTCCTCTTTCATTAATTTTACCTCGCCTTCTATGGGTCACTAATTTCATTACACCTCCCAGACTAATTCTCTTACTCCCCAAATCCTCCCTCTTCTCTCTTGACTCCCTTCTGTTCCTCCTTAACATTATCGCTTCCCTCAACACCATCCTCTACCGCACACTTCACCCCACCTTCCCTTCCTCCCTCCTGCTCATCCTCCTCCTCCTTCTTCTTCTTCGTCTTTCTTAAATTCCCCTCACAGGCACACTTCTTTATCTCTTACCAAACACCCTCAGCTGTATCGATCTGGAGTTAGTGACCAGGCCTGTTGTAGCAGTGGGGGTCACCACCACTGTGAATTTCCCCGCATCTCGTAGCTGGGCGCCCACGATTCGGAGCTGGGTGTTGGTGATGGTGATCCTGTCCTGGAACTGGGTCCCTGTGTTAATCGTTTGGGATCCTCCGGACCACTGACCCACAGTGACCCCTCCTTGGTACTGCCATGTCATGGAAAACACCTGGGACACTGTCAGCACTGTGAACACGATCTCAGCACCGGTTTGAACCAACACCGGGTCAGTCTGGAACTGGATCTCTATCTGGTTCTGAGCCAGCACATTGGCAGAGAGGAGGACTAGACAGAAAATAAACCAGTGGTGGAATGTTACCAAGTGAATATACTCAAGTACTATACTTACTGTATGTACATTTCGAGACAATGGGCAAACACAAAAAAGTAGGTAGTTATTACAGTATATACTGAACTTATACTGCATTACATAAAAAAAACTTATGATAAGCTTACAAAATAGAATTGGTTGTAAGATACAAACCAGTGTTTCCCCAAACATTTTGAGTTGTGGCCCTTTATTATCAGCTTCTCCAAAGAGTGATTCTAATTGAAACTTCTCGGATGGTTTCATTTGAACAACGTTTCAAATACAAGGCCTCAAAAAGGTAAAATAAAATGATTAGGAGTCTGCAGCCACTCTGAAGACATACTGTATGAGCCTGAATGTCGCCACAGGAGTATAATGTTTACCAACTTAACTTGGTTAAGGACATTAGCATTCTAACATTTGATGATAGCTTTAAACACAACGATGGGACTGTCATTCACTTTGCTGGTATTTTGGTCATAAGCCAAGAATTGGACAAAACATAATTTCTACCAGATGGGGGCGCTAGAAAGAGCATTAAGGGATCACTAGAGTCAACCTGAAAGAAAAACATGCTGGACGAACCAACCAATGGACAGATAGGCTCTCCCTAAGAAAAGCTTTTGAAAAGCACTGTATTGTTATAGTTCATGCAAGTAATTCCCAACCTTTTTCACTTCTTGCAAAGCAGCATCAGGTTGGGGCCCTTATTTCAGTTTTAGAATTGTTTGCAGTTCAACCCTAAATACATTGTCCATATAGATTTTCCCTATGAACAGATGGTTTCATTTAAATAAGTGTTTATGGCCCAAAGAGTTATAATAATCTAATATTTCCCAATAATTAGCGAAGATTAGAGAGAAAAAAAACTAAAAATGAATCATATACAGACAAATATGTTCACAATCACAATCCCTCTGATTTATCTCGTGACCATCTGGAGGGGCTCGACATGTAACTGTATATTATTATTGTAGAGTCAGTACCACGTTGAGCAGCTACTACAGTAAAATGCAGCCAACACACTTGACACGTCAGTATTTACAATATAATCATATCATAATCATCATACAGGAGACATTTTTCTGCTGAACGCAAAACTTTTTTGTACAGATTAAGAAATTTATGATAATAAGACGTTTGTACTTTTACTGGGAATCTCAAGGCAGGGCTTTTATTTAGAGTATTTTCAAATTGATGCATTGGTACTTTTACTTATGCAAAGGATGTGAATACTCACAAAAACTAAGAAAAGAGATCACATGACTCCTGTATTAGCTGATCTGCACTGGCTCCCTGTAAAATCAAGAATCACATTTAAAATTCTTCTCCTCACCTACAAAGCCTTGATTGGTGATGCACCATTATATCTTAAGGAGCTTGTAGTACCATATTGCCCCACTAGAGAGCTGCGCTCACTAAATGCGGGGCTACTTGTGGTTCCTAGAGTCCTAAAAAGTAGGATGGGAGCCAGAGCCTTCAGTTATCAAGCTCCTCTTTTATGGAACCAGCTTCCACTTTCAGTCCGGGAGGCAGACACAGTCACCTCATTTAAGAATAGACTTAAGACTTTCCTCTTTAATAGTGCTTATAGTTAGGGCTGAATCAGGTTTGCCCTGGTCCAGCCCCTTGATATGCTGCTATAGGCTTATAGGCTGCTGGGGGATGTTTTAGGATACACTGAGCACCTATCTCCTCTTCTCTCTCTCCTTATGGATGAATTTACATCTCTCCATTGCACCTTATTAACTCTGCTTCCTCCCCGGAGTCGTTGTGACTTCACGTCTCATAGGGTCCATTGGACCTGGAGGTGTCTGATGCTGGTGAACCGGCCTCCCGCGTTGGCCCTGATGATGCCCCGCCCCCTCCTCTCTACCTCCTTCTGTTTCATGGATTGGAGTTCCATTCATACATTGTCATATTCATGTAATGTGTTTATGTAACTTTGTAAATGCTGTTCATTCTGCACACATGACATCTATTCTTCTGTCCATCCGGGGAGAGGGATCCTCCTCTGTTGCTCTCCTGAAGGTTTCTTCACTTTTTTCCCTGTCAAAGGTTATTTTTGGGGAGTTTTTCCTGATCCGATGTGAGGTCCTGGGACAGGGATGTTGTATGTGTACAGATTGTAAAGCCCTCTGAGGCAAATTTGTAATTTGTGATATTGGGCTATACAAAATAAACTGAATTGAATTGAATTGAATTGAATTGAATGCTTCTTTCCCCACTGCAGAGGGCAACATCTATAGATACACACAGACTGGGCTCAGGGGGCAACAACCTATTAGTAAGGTACACACTCTCTTCATCCTCAAAGATTTCACACCATGTTTTTTGGATTGTAAGTGATCCCAAGCTAAACATCTATTTTGTATTTTTGCCGGGCTGACTTAACGTAAGCCGTGTCTAAATCATATTTGCTGTCTCTCTTCTCAAGAATCAGCATCTGCAATCTTTTCAAAAACAGTGTTGTAAAGAAGCACAGATTCAACAGGCATTAAACGATCGGATGCCGTTTGTCCATTTTTGTGTGTGACTGAAAATGGGAAGAAAATCTGTGTTTTTGTATTTGTCTGCCAGTCCTCCTACTCGTTTCACAAATTCCAGCTGGGAAAATCAGCATATAACTGGCATATAAAGCTACCACGCAAGAACGCTCAGGCCAATTAATTCTATTGAATTAAATCAATATGGTCCTGATCAGTCTCGCTGGACTGCCTTCTTACGGTTTTCACAGGGGAGCAGAGTATAAAACGACCAGCCAGCAGGTTCCCACACAGAGTTGTTAAAAGACATCAGAAGTGTTTTGGTGCCCGATTAAAAAATATCACCGGCCTCGCTCTGTCAGTAGAGACAGAAGGCTAAAGAGACGCAAGTCAGAAGGGAGAAACCAGCAATGAGTCACAGTGTTGTTGTGCTGTTGGATTGTATTTCAAAAAGACACAATAGCAAGTCAAATAAGTTGTAAGTATGACTCTAAGACTCAACATTAATATGTAAGTATGGAATTGATTTAGTTGCAGATAAGTACCTTGAATGAACAATGGCAGAGAGCCCAGGAGCCATGATGATAAACAACAGAGATTAACTGGTAGGTGGTGGATCTAACAATGTTCATTCTAACAATATATTTCCTGCATTTATCCCAAACTGCTAAATGTAAAATAAATCCCTTCCTATAAATGTGCCCCAGGCATTTAGAATAGAAAGAGCACCCAAAAAAAAGCTTTTATGAACTGTGTAGGTTGAATTACTATTTTGAATCGGAGACAGGCAGCATTCAAATTCATATTTAATCATATGAAAATGTGGCAGATCATTATTTGAATTATTATCTTTCATGCATGAACAACAACCTTTAGTTAATCGCCAAATTAAAATATAATTTACACTCCTGGTAATAATTTTCTGTGCTCATATTGCAGCACAAATACCTAAAGTGGATCATTTGTATGCTTCCAACACCGAGTAGGGAGTTACATTCTGTAATGGGAACATTGACACCACAATAGGTACTTTACTCATTTGGTACACACGTTATGCAAGATCTTTATAAACATACAATGCAGTGCACATAAAGGGCAAGGCTGGCATTATTCTATCATTTTGTTTTTGTTAATCCCATTGAAAGACCAAAACCAGTAATGTGCCAATCTGTTTCTCCAAACTTCTGTTTCTAGCACCAACCCCATGTTTGTTCATAGTGAAGTTGTAAACCTCCAAAAACTGCTCAAATACATTTCTTCAGGGGTAATTTCCAACAGTGGTTTAAACAAACCTTACTCAAACAGGAATAAATAGTGCATCTGTTTAGGGCTATTTTCATCTGTGGAGTAACATTTGCTGCTCTTGTGTTATTTACAGCAGAATGACGGCCTATGACGGTTTGATTCACAATTAGTGTTTTTTTTTAAATTGTATAGTGACATGGATACAGATTTATCAGGCTGTAGATACTCAGACATCACATGTTAGTAGGATTACATCATTGTTGTTTTGGTCGTCTGTTCGTGGGATTTGGTGGCAATAATGAAAACATAGATTATCACCAGCTTCATTCTTTAAGTTGTGCGAATGACACTCTTCAAATCTATGTGGCCTATTACACTGATTTTAAAAAATCATTCAAGGCTATGTCTTTTTTGTTATTTTGTTATTAAGTCCGTTGCAAATATGTGGATGATGTCATTAAAAGCAGTCTGGCCCCAACTAAATAAATCAGATTACGTGCAAAGTCATATTTGTATTAATAGCCAAGTATCGGTATTGCACGTTGGCCCATTGTTCATGCATGAGCAACTACTACGTATCATTACTGTCTAATGAAAACCTACTGCCCATCCCCGTCCACGAATGACTAAATGGCATACAAATGAAAGAAAGACACAGAAACAATGACCTCCTAGTCACTCTGAATCGTCACAACAGCTCAGATCTAGCAGCTTGGGGAGAGGCCCTGAAGGCATCACCTCACTCAGCAGTCCGTGCACAAACGGGAATGCAGCCGCGCAGGTTTCAGAGCGGTGAAGACGAGCTTCGTGTTTGAAATGCAATTGTTTTTTAAAGCGAGCTTGGAACGCCACATCGTCCCCTCCCTGACCTGTTTGTTTTCCCCCACAGAAGAAACAGCCGATACTCTTCCTGTGAGACTTTCCTGAGTTTGTTTGAACGTTACTGTCAAAGCAGGAGAACAAAAACAAAAACGTTACAGTTGTTTTACCTGCCAGCGACAGACTGAGAAGGAGCAAAGGTTGTCTCATGTCTTCAGTCAGGCCGGTCTGCAGAGAAATGAGTCTCTTTTAATATGCAAAATAACGTGTGTATGATATGTTAAGCAGGTATGATGCTTGTACAGACAATTACTGTGCAATATGCCATTCAATTTCGATTATACCTGATAAACAAACATCAAAACATCATCTCCGGAGGACTGAGCTGTACACAACTTACCGGAGTATTTTCCCCCTGCCTTCATGTTCATTTTTGTGCTGAAATAATAATCCGTGTGTGTTTGCGCTCTTGCATGTATGATTCTACTTCCTGTTTCTCTGCCACTACCTGTGGCAGAGACGCACCTGTTCTCTTAAAGAGCCCGCAGCCTGCGAGAGATCTGCAGAATCACCAGCGGTGGGACGAGTGTGAGGTTCAAAAGGGAAATAGTGAACGTTTTATTCCACTTCCAGTTGCAGACTTCATCTCAGGTTAATTTACAGACTTTGAAATTTAACATTAAAAACTGGATGGACTTAACAAAACGCAAATGATAACAACAACCACTACCACAGCTAAATTATACAGCCTGTGTAATCATTTGTTCAGTTCGTATAGACAGTTAATTGTAACGTTTTGATTGGTTAAAAATGTCCTTTTTAGCGTTCTGTTGCATTTAGCTCCGCCCTCCTCTATCACTTTTGGTTGAAAACATGGCAATGTCCAAAGTGCAGGACTCAAGGCTTCAAAACCGACCATATTGATGAGACAATAAAATAGAGTGCCACACACACTGATAGCAGTTATGCCAAGACCGTATCACTTTTTAGAGAATATTACTATTTTATTTCATTATTTATATTTTTTATAAAATTGTGATTTTCCTTTTGATTTACAGGTCACTTGAAGGTCATTTGTATTTGTTGTGGTTACAGTGTGTTCCATGGCAGCTTTGAAGCGGTAGATTACATTTTAAGGAGCAATACTATCTTTATATATTCAATTCATTGTTCCATTTACTCCCTTGTGCAATGGTATGGATTAGTGATTAATAGTGATGATGTCTGCTGAGGAAAAAGAGGTTAATGTGAAGGCAAAGTGTTGACATTTTTCAGCTGATGTATTAGTGCCACCCACTGGTTAATTCCACAAACGGCACTCCTGTCAACAAAGAACGCAATGGGAGCCACAGCTGTGATTCCCATGATTAAACCCTCTACAAATACAAATGGATTTATAATCAGTTTAAAATCACTCGTTACATCTGTGCCCCAGGATGCGTTTCATGAAGTGAGAAGCTGCAGAGCTAACCCCTGAATAACTGATGTCATTATGTTTCACTGCTCTAGTTGTGTAAAAGAGGCATAGCTGACAAAACGATCTCATCTCAAAGTCTATTTAGAAGCTTGTTTTGGAGCTTTCAATCATATTACAAACTTGTTCGACAGATGTTTTTATTTCTGAGAGTTCAAGCAAACAGCTGAGGTATACATTCAGAATTTGAATGTGACTCCACTAAATCAGCATGTCATTGATGAAGCAGACTTTTCTATTTAAAGTTTGTTTTACTTCTGAATAATCCAAGTGGAAGAAGCATGAAATCACCAGCATTCCCCCTTTACATCAAACTAATAGTGAGAATAGAGTAATTCATGTATTACTCCCTCTTTACAATCCAAAGCCAAGGCAATGTGTTGTGTCTGCGGGGCAAATCGTGTTCTTGCTGGATAAGAAGCCTGCAGTACAAAGCCTATTTCATAATGAGTTCCAACATTGTCACTGGTTTCCCTTCAGAAGAATACCATTGCATTTATCTCCGTTTACAAACAGTCCAACAACAGTGGTGTGAAAATCCGAATCAAACATGCTGTATTGTTGTCCGAGCATGGATTCAGGCACAGGTCAGGGGGCGTTACGATGGAACGTTCCCTTAGTTGAAGCACAAAGCAGAAAGAAGCCTCTCCTGCACCGGGGAAAGGGGGAGCCGGAGGAAACGGCTTGAAGACAAGGGGCCGCCTCCGACTCACTGACTGGACCCGACAGGCGGAGGAGCAGCAGAGCACAGAGGGGGGCATTGAGCTCTACTGCTGGTGAGAAGCTGTTTGCAGCAGCGTGGACCTACACACTGTCGAACTAGATTCTACGTCGCAATGCGATGGCAACTGCTTTGAAGATATTGTTTTATTCTGTGCCATAAATCTACTCTCAGAGTGAACTGCGCTGCACCTTAACCTGTGAAAGTGAAGTGGGAGAGCTCTGGCTCGACTGTGTTGTTTGTCTCAACTTTGGAGAGGTAGGTGAATGCTACTCTGGCCTTTTGATGTGGATGACTTCAAGGTAAACAGAAAGGGAATTCCAGGCTATAGTTGGGGGTTTGTTCCTGCGCTGCTTCCCCTCTCTCTCTCTCTCTCTCTCTCTCTCTCTCTCTGTCTCTCTGTCTCTCTGTCTCTCTCTCTCTCTCTGTCTCTCTCTCTCTCTCTCTCTCTCTCTCTCTCTGTCTCTCTGTCTCTCTCTCTCTCTCTCTCTCTCTGTCTCTCTCTCTCTCTCTCTGTCTCTCTCTCTCTCTGTCTCTCTGTCTCTCTCTCTCTCTGTCTCTCTCTCTCTCTCTGTCTCTCTGTCTCTCTCTCTCTCTCTCTCTCTCTCTGTCTCTCTCTCTCTCTCTCTCTCTCTCTCTCTCTGTCTCTCTCTCTCTGTCTCTCTCTCTCTCTCTCTCTCTCTCTCTCTCTCTCTCTCTCTGTCTCTCTCTCTCTCTGTCTCTCTGTCTCTCTCTCTCTCTCTCTCTCTCTGTCTCTCTCTCTCTCTCTCTCTCTCTCTCTCTCTCTCTCTCTCTCTCTCTCTCTCTCTCTCTCTCTCTCTCTCTCTGTCTCTCTCTCTCTCTCTGTCTCTCTCTCTCTCTCTCTCTCTCTCCCTCTCTGTGTTTTGCTGTGCTTGAGGGGGGTTCATTTCAGTTTTGGCAGTAGTCCCGTCCACATGTTGCTCCAAGTTCTGTCTGCAACGGCAATACTTCTGTACCTCCACAAATAAATTAAGAGAAAAAGATTACCCCTTAACATTTGAATTAAATTTTTTCTAAAGGAGGGAAATGCTGCTTTAATTGCTTATTGCTCTCATTTTAATTTCACATTTTCTCTGGAGGTGATGTTATTATTCTTGCAGTGGTGGCAACCCTGCTCCACAAGTACCGAGGAAACGGGGTGCTGTTGCTGAGATCATGGACAAATTCCTTTCTTTGTTCTCTATCTACATCAGCAGGTGTTATGGATCTACAGTATTTCCTGAGCTGGAAAGCTGCCCTGCTGCTTCTCTTGAGTAAGGCTTTTTGTTGGAACCGCTGGCCGAATGATTCCCGTTTAGAAACATGCACAAAACTAACGGGAACAAAACAGTATGTCCGGCATTGATCCCCATCTCCTTGAAGTGAATGCACAGAAGCTTACCAGGTCCACTGGAGTCTCAACACAGATTTTAAGATATTGATGTGGTTTGATGGATATCACATTAGGCATGGCTGTCATGCGCCATAAATCATCGCTTGACATTCTTTGACAGAAAGTAGCCATATACATATTCATAGAGTGTATGCTGGGGACAGAGATGAAGTATTATGTCATTGTTGGTTTTATTAGCTTTATATTCTGCCCAAACAGTGAGCCAAAAGGTCCAAACTGATGAATATGAAATGATGTGGCTCATGCTGGTCATCTGAATATAAATATTAACTGTATGAGGCATGTAAGCACCAGTTTGATGCAAAAACAAATGGTCTCAATCTCTGTCCTCAGTGCCATGTGGGCTCCGGTGTATGTCGGTGCACATCCTCAACGAGGAGCCTTTGCACGTAATGCCAGACTCCAGTCTGGTTCTGAAGGCTCGGATCGAGCATGGACCCCTGGAAGAGGTTTCCGCGGTAACCTGGGAACGGGAGCCCGAAACTGGAATCGCCCCCGGAAGAGTGACACTGGCCAGCTGCCCCGGCAGAGGCCTCGAGTGCGCTGGTACGAGGCCAAACGTCCATGTGAACGTGGAGCAGCAGGAGACGACACTTCAGATTAACGGATACAGTGAAGCGGAAAGCGGCGTGTACGCTGTGACTGTGATGGATCACAAAGGGGCCACGACCACTGCACACTGCATCGTCAGGACTTATGGTACAGTACGACACATCATGGTCAGCTGCTTAGTTAACATTACAGATGTTGCTGAAACTAATAATAGATTCTTCAATGAGTCAATTGATGAAAATATATTACAAATATAAATATTCTTTTACAGAGCAATTTGAGTTTGAGAAATATGCATGCACTCACGTTATTGGACTTTGAATTTATTACGGTCCGATTCTGTGTTTACGACGCATAAGTTCCTCTCTCCAGCAATGCTTTTTTTCTTGTTGTTATTGTCATTAAATGGGCGAGTTCAAGCTGAAAGGGAGAGTGATGTTGCTCTTTGGTTTATCCATCACATGAAACTGACCAACATTTGAAGGTAACGGCTTCTCCAATTAGACGATTTATAGGTTCTCTCATTTTAACGGCCTTTGTCGACAAAGCCATCTCACCTCAAGGTCCATTTAGTAGCACTCAATCATATGACTTTTTTTTCTTTCTTTATTGGATTCAAAATTGCGGTTTAAAGTTAATTTTTTTTGACATTTGAAACAACAATCCCCGTTAAATCCCTTTGGCGTTTTTTAACAGTTTTTTAGACAAAATAGGTAATTGAAAGACGACAACTTGGGCTTTGCATTTGTCCTCATTTTACGCTATTATATGACTGAACTGTACCATTAATTAAAAAAAATAGGCTGATAGTTGAATGGATAATGAAAATAATCATTATTTGCAGCCCTTAAAATAGATGATGGTGTCCTCCACAATCTATAGGCGAGAAGAGGGTCCTATGGATAGAAAGGATCAGCGGATGTTGGGGTTGTGAGAGGTCGCTTTATATAAATCTCAGAGTAATGATACGAAAGTAGAAATATTTTTAAATGTTCATCAGCTGACGATGTCCTGGCCTTTCTAGTGTTGACTCAAACAATTACCAACTGTATAATGAATGTGTTTTAATTTCACGCCAGCAGGCAATGTTTTCTTTCTGATTGTGAATGTCTCATTTAATAATGAAACAATATGAAATTAATTTTGCCTATAGGCTTTGCTTGCTGGGTCTTCCTCTTGTGTCTGTGCTTTTAGATGAGTCTGGTGGCGTCGGCGCTTTCTGGTTTTCTGTCAAAGCTTCCAAGCTTTAACTCTCATCTGTCTGCTCTCACAGTATCAATTCATCAACTCCACTCCAGGTCTGCGCTCCCAGCTTCCAGGGCTTTCCATCATCCCTTTCTCAGGCGTTATGCCGCACTCTCCGGTCTCATTATTGTCCATGAAACTGAGCCAGTTTTTTCCTGACGGCATTAAACGTCTCTAATGATTCTTTGTCTGCGACCCTCTTGGACAGCCATGTGCCATTCATTCTTCTTCTTTTACAACAGAGAGAGTTTTTTACCTCCATCTCCATCACATCTTTTGGTGCTTATCCTCACCGCGTCTCATCTGTCTTCACAGAGGCGGTGCACCACGTCTCAGTCAGCGTCAATGTGTCTCACTCCTCGCTGGTTTGCGGCGAGGCCTGGGGGACGGAGCCCCACTTCAGCTGGTTCCACGAGAGAGTCGCCATCACCGAGGCCGTGGGAAGAGTCTCCAGAGACGGAACGACATTGATCATGACCAAGACTCCCGTCTGCGGCCACTTCACCTGCATGGTCAGCAACAAGCTGGGCCACAGTTCTGCCATCTACACTGCAGGTACGAGATGACACCGACACGGTTCTTCTGTACCAAGAGGAGTTACACCATTCTTAGAAATGCAATTTATTTTCAAATGCATTTCTTCATCTGGAGTGCCTACCAACCCACCACCTGTGAAATAGGAACACCAGGTCAGATGCTCTGAATAAAACCCACCATACACAACCTTTACAATATTAAATGACACACACAAAGTATAAGGCTAGCTGAAGTGGTTTATTTAGCAGCTTAAGTGCCAGGTATTTCCCTCAGAGCTATAAAAGAAGAGTGCATTTTGGATTCAGTGTGATAATATGTCAATGTTGTGTTTACAGCTTGTTGAAACTCCCCAAAGTACCATATTAAGATACTTTCTGTTTTATGGCACTTTAAAAAATACAAAATTCAAGAATAAAACACAGTTATTTGTTTAAGCTAGATGGCTGGATGAGAAGGTGGCCATGCTAATTTGACATCTTATTTAAAAGTTAGCTCACTGTGTTGTGTGATGGACATTCTGTCCTTCATGCCCTCCATCTTGAGCCATCTCCTCATTGCACTTTGTTCTGTGTATTGTGTCACTGGTGGTGTTTCAGTGATAAAGGATTTTCCACAGTGTGATCAATAAATCACTTACGCCACTTCTCCTGCTGCGACCACTGTTGCTAAACAGGCGAGACAAATGCAATCCTTCGTATATCTGCCAAGAGGTGTGATGATCCAAAGACAGCCCGGGTATTTCAGGACACCTCCTCCTGTTAGCTGTTGCTGTTCTAGTCAGTTAGTGACTTCACAGGCTTGTTGCAAATGACCTTTTTTTTGGCCTTTTAATGGCAGCCATTCAGATGTTTCTTGTCCTCCCCCTTCATCGGTTGTCTTTTTCCTGGCTGACAGCACCTTGCGGGACAGAGGGCAGAGGGACAACAGCAGCCGTATTGTGTCCTGTCCTCCTGCTGCTGTTTGGAGGAGTGCTGGCGTTTGTGCTGTGGAGGTACAGTAATGCACACAGACACTTGGAGGCACAGACACAAATCTCATTTCAGGCTGTGCTCTGATAATAAAGCCGTAGCTGAGAGAAAATAACACACTGGTAGGCAGTGCTTTAAAAATGACTTCTTTTTTATTTTTTATTTTTTTGTACTGAGGGTACAAGATGAAAACAGCCAACTGCTACACAGCTATTGCATCCTAAGTGACACACACGAGGCACGACAGGCCAGACGGTGTCTGCTGACATAACCATTGTCTGTTTACCGGAGCCGGCGTTCGGTTTGTCACTGCTGTTTGATCGGAATTGGACACTTTGTTTCTTTTCAGGCGACACAGGCACAGTAACAGAGGAGAGAGGCTGCACGAACATTTGGATGACACTATCTAAAAAAGAAAGAAAGAAAAAGGCCAGAGATACAAAAGAGGAAAACAGCTAAATGGATGGGATTGTGAGGCTGTAACTTCCTGTCCTGCGAGCAGTATGACCTTACACTGCATTACAACAATGTGACGAGTGAACTGCTCGCTGGCAAGTGAAAAACATCTAAAAATGGATATTCAGCTTGAAGTGCCAGCAGCGTCTTTCCACTGCCTCCTGCTGGGCTGCACCTGACACTGTGTATTTAGTAAAGTAATCAGGTTTATAAACTTGAATCAGCTGTACTTTGAATAGTAATGTACCTTCAAATGATGTCTTCATAATAAAATCCCTTTGTGGAATGTGATAAAAAAATCTCAGTGATTTACAAGTTATTTAAATCGATCCCCCCCAAAAAAGGGTTTTGAAAGACAGTTTGAAAATTGTTGGAATTGTGTTCCCTAGTACATTTTTACTAATCTTCTATTAGATGTTGGATTTGTTTGAAGCATTCATCTAGGAAACACTCTTTTAACAAAAGGTTAACTTGCAAAAATACATAAAACTTAAATCCTTTACATTGGTCAGTTGTTGCCTATTAAGTCTTAAAATTCAGCGGATTCAACTTCAGCGATTTGTCTTCTGGGATCCACGTTCATTGATGTTTTGTCAAAGTGTTCTTGGTGCTCATCCAGAAACTGCAAATTGTGTGTCAAAGATAACCCACTCTGAATAAACTCCTCAGAGTTTTAGAGATTGTGCCTGTCTTCTATGATGGGAATTTGAAGCATATCAAAGAAAAGACGCTCTATTTGCAGCTACAAAAGTCTTCAATATTGCCAGAATGCAAGAATAGCAGATGCAACTTTTAGCTCCCGGAGGCTAAAGGTGAGAAAGACAATAATGAAATATTTTGAAAATGGAATGAAAACTGTAGAGTGATGGGTGAGGAATACAGATCACTCATGACTGAAGACAGTCAGTTTAAATTCATATGCAACTTCCAAACTCCCCCCCACCCCTTTCCACACACACACACACACACACATGTGTGCCCATGAGCGCATTAGCACTGCTCCCATTGTATTGCTAGTCTACCCTGTGCCCCCTTGAGTTCTTGTGCCTCCCCTCAGAAGAGATGGAGGTGACGGAGAGTCACATCCAACATGTGGAGCTGAACCAAGCAGTGGGGCCTCCTCTGAAACCGGATGTACAGAAAGCTCCATTGTTGTCCAACAACTACTAAAACACATCACTGGCTCACTACATTGCTAGTGTAGTTTATTTAGAGTCCTTCCGTCATACACCTTCCTGCTGTTGCCAAGCACCGAATCCGTGGTGGACAGTAGCCAACAAACTCTCAAATATGTTTATGATTTTTCAGTAAGAAGAAATCTGCGAGTGGCTGAGAGAGGGTGTGAAGTATTGAGTCCAGCCTACAACTGAAATAACTTTCTCACAAAAGGTTTTGTCAGTATTTCCCAAAAAGCAGATGAATTATCTTTACTTTAATGACAAATTGGAGAATATAGCAGCCTAGACCAGCTGTCTGCAGAGAAAAAGATCAAAAATATCATACTAGATTTTACTCCACTAAGCCACTGTCGTATAACACAAATCTACTGGCAGCTCTGTGAGGCTGTACTGTCTGTACTGGCCTTACTGAGCTAAACTCTAACAACAGCATGCTTACATGCTCACAACTACACTGATATGCTGGAGTTTAGCAGACATTGATGGAAATGTCTTTAATATTTGATCATAAAAAGAAGTGTCAGACAAAACTGACAGTCTGACCTGATGGTCGCAAGATAAAAAAAAAGTAAAAAGGGATATTGATCCTCGAGGCAGCATGTATGAACGTTTGATGGCAGATCAATTAATAGTTCAGTCTGGACCAAAGAGATGGGCTAATAAGGTTGATATTATAAAGATTAAAGGGGGTACTTTATTAATTTGAAATAATAGCAAAGATCAAAATGATCTGTAATTAATCTTTTAAACTATCGATACATTACCAGACTCTGGAGACTGAAGATAACTGAAAAATGTCTGGGAAGGCCTAACTTGTATAGTCGGTCATAATTCGGTCATAATTCATAAAATAGAAAAGGCCGTCTACTGATCCCTGACACACACGCACGTACGCACGCACGCACACACACACAAACTTTTCAATGTCTTTGTGCATTCCAGCCGCGAAACTCTTATCGCAGCTGCATCCTGGACAGAACTATATACGTATTGATGTTTATAGAGATAGGGAGCGGTGAAAGGCTAACAAAAAGGAGAATGGTTGGTCTGGCGTGATTAGAGAAAAATGTGACAAGCTGTTATAGAAACTCGGAAATGGTCATTTCAGAAACTAAGCATGTTGTTATGAGCCTCTAACTCAACATTTTCGGACTTCCTTTCTTTCCGAGGGTCAGATAAGAAGATCTCATATTTTTGCGGTGAATATGAAGCTACCGAAAGGTTACGATTAGCTTAGCTTAGCATAATGGCTGGAAACAGGTGAACAGCAACTCTGCACATAAACCCCTGTAAAATCACAACTTTTCTATTTATATTTTCGACACTATGGTTTTTGTACGGATTAAAAAAGAGAGAATATCTTGCGTTAATTAGCGGGTTTTAGAGGGTGGCAGATTATTTTACCTCCAGACAGAGCCAGAGCTCTTTCCTCCTGTTTGCAGTCTTTGTGCAAACCTAAACTAAGATTATCAGCTGCAAGAGTTGCCAGATGTGTAAAAAAAAAGCATTTTCTTAATTTCCATTAGGGAAAGGGTTTTTATCCATCCATCCAGCATTGAATATGAGCTCAAATATCACTATAATTAAACATTAAAAGTCTTCCCTTCACAGAACTATAACGCAATAATTATTTCAAGAGTGAAATAAGGTTCAATCTATTTGTAATAGACTGAAATGACATCGGATTTTGACGGGCATAAATGATCAGTCAGTGCAAGTGGGGTAGATTTATTGGAAAGCAGTATGGCAGTAGATTATATAAAAAGCAGGAAAAATTGTAACCTATTAAATTACAATACAATAAAAGCCAAAAAGGTGCCCCATTGGGCATGAATCTTTTTAGCAGTGCCAGCTGTTATTAACTTGACAGACATGAGCGCCGATATACATCTTCTCTCAGCATGAAAGCCAGTAAGCGTATATACAAAAATGTCAAACTAATCCTTAAGTGATTGTCATTTTTGGTTCTGAAGGCATGGACTTTTACTTTGCAAAGTGCTTAAAGTGCATCAAAATGGATCCAAGTTACTTCATCACTTTCCAGACACCTTTAAAAGAGCCAAATATCAACTCATTAGACAGTCAATCACAAACTATGCTGACATACCCAAAGATTGTGCCATCAGTAATTCAATATTCGTTGCTGACTGTGCCCACAAACACAGTCCTGTGCTTGAATGGCCTCCTGGGTGTCTTGTCCAGATTGACATCTGTGATAATTCCCCTTGCGACCAAGTCATTTGTCATCTATGGGACAGAGGAGATAGGGATGTGAGTCAAGTTGTGTAACACCCACCCTTCTAAGCAACTGTGGAGGTCAGAGGTCAAATAAAAACGTCACACACACAAGATACTGCGCTGAAATAAAGACGTCAACATCCTGCGATTTGGGACCGTGTTTGGGAATCGTGCCATAAAGCCGTAGCTTTTCCATAAGTCTCCATCTATATGTCCAAACGTCCGCCTGACCTTGTTTTGCCCTCTCCAATTGTCCTCACTGTGACTTCCCCCCTGAACTTCACCTCCCAAAACTAAGACACGCCCTTTACACCCTATTGCACATAATATCTGTGAAACCCCAACACCTTCCTTCCTTAGCAGACCACACTTTCTCTTGGGGAAGTCCTCCTCCTCCTGGTGAGAGGTGAAACTGCAGGGGCTACTGGTAATCCAGGTTGTAAAACCAACAACACTAGAATGAAGTACAAAACAAGTTTAGGTTGGAGATAGGCATTCCTTTAACAGACGTGGCTGATATTTTAATGCACCTTTTATTTGTGGGGCGACTATGGGTCAGTGGTTAGCATGCCCGTCTTCCAATCAAGGGCTTGGCAGTTCAAGCCCCGCCCTAGTCGATGTGTCCGTGAGCAAGACACGTAACCCTGCATTGCTCCCTGTAGCTGTGTATAATGTAAAGTGTCTTTGAGTATCTTGAAAAGCACTATATAAATTAAATGGATTATTATTATTATTTGTGCTCGTTAAAAATGATGCGTGTGATGTTTTTTTTTTTAATTCATTTATTTTGCAGGGACAATGCACACCAATCAACAGTTGGACTGTAAGTGAGCCAGAGTTAGCCAGAGAGGCTAATTTCCATCTGCTGTCCCTGGCCAGATGTTTTTAAGGCAGCCTAAAATAACAAAATCTCAAAATAAAAATGGAAATAAAATTCATAGACAAACTGACAACAACATATAAACAAAACCAATACACAGCAAAAAGAAAGGGTACAACAATAGACCAGAGACATAACGGGCTGCAGCATGAATCAGGCAGAACAAACCCAGCTACAATACAACATACACATAAAAAACAAATGCACATACAGGAGAAACAAGCATCAGGACAGACAGCACATCAATGACTGCACACCTGATTGGCAACAAGCCATTCCTTCAGGTTATGCTTGAACGTGTTGTACGTGTTGTGTGCACGTATGTGTGGTGGCAGAGCATCGAGTGACCTGCCTTCACTGAGAATGTAGACTTGCTAAACGAGCTCGACCTATATGAAATGACACAATCACCTCTAGTCAGATCTAGTGAGTCTGCTGCTTTCACTGCTTTGTTTAACAAATTCACTAAGCGGGGGCGGAGCCATACCATTTAAAATGTTAAAAACCAGACACACATCAGTGAATTTAATGATGTTCTCCCAACTCAGGATGTGGTGTTTTGTGAGAATATTGCAGTGATGGTGGTGTTTTTGTTTTTTATCAAGTATTTTGATGGTTTGCTTATGGAGAATGGGAATAGATTTTAATGTTGTGCTGTTGGCTTGTGCCCAGCTGGTTAAGCAGTAGGTCAGATGGGGGACAATCATTGCATTAAAATACAATTTTGCAGCCCGCATGGTTAAACAGTGTCTTATATATCTAAAATTCATGAGATTAAATTTCAAGACCTTTGTCACATGGTTTACCTGTTTTTTAAATATTTAAAATATGACACTACCTGTAGCCTCTCACCAGCAACATAAACATCTGGCTCCAGTGACACTTTGCAAGCCCTCCTTGTGAAGAACATACAAACAGTCTTTTTAACATTCAGATGAAGGCAGGAATTTGCAAGCCATTTAGTTACATTAGTCATTGTGGACGTGAGTTTGAGTGCAGCTTGTTCTTTGTTCTTTGCATGCACATACATCACTGTATCGTCAGCATACATTTGAATATCACACCCATCGCAGACGTCCGGCAAATCATTAATGTATAAACTGAATAAAAGGGGTCCCAAAATAGAACCCTGGGGTACTCCCACAGTAGATCTTAGAGTAGATGATGAAACATCACCCACTCTGACACACTGTGTTCTTCCTTCAAGGTAGGATTTCAGCAGGGCCCCCCCCCCCCCCCCCCCCCCTTTATCCATTTTAAGCTTCACTTTCTCCAAGAGGAAGCAGTTGGCTGTTTCAGTCGAATGATTGGCCCTGTAACCAAACTGCATAGGATGGAGCTGATATGGAGAGCTGTTGAGATGTTTAGTAAGTTGCTCTGCAACACATTTCTCAGCAATTTTGGAAACAGCAGGAAGAATACTGATCGGCCGATAATTGGAGACATCGGTTGAATCTCCTGACTTAAAAATGGGCGTTACTATGGCTGATTTCCATCCTTTTGGGAACACACATTGCCTGAGAGAGTTATTCACAATGTTTGTGATTGGGTGAGCGAGTGTGCCTTTGTGTTTCTTTAGAAAAATATTGTCAATTCCATAAAAATCTTTGGTCCTTGAGTTCTTGAGTGAGCCTAGAACTCTGGTGACAATAGATTCAGTGACATCTTGAATAGAGAAGCATGGTTGATCTTCATTTACTGGTATAGGATCAAGTTTACCAATACTGGAGCTTTGAATTAAAGCCTCCACTGAGTTGATAAAGTATGAATTAAAAGTTGTACAAATTACAACTTCATCTTGTGTAAGGCCCCCGTTCACTTTAATTTTAAATTAACTTCTTTAGATTATCCCATATCATTTTAGAATTACCTCCTGCTTCATCAATGATTTTAATAAAAAAAGTAGCCTTTGCTTTTCTAAGTTCTTTTGTTACAAGGTTTCTCAGCATTATGAATTTCTGCCTATCATTTCCTAATTTAGACTTGAGTGCCAGTTTTAACGCATAGTCCTGTTTTTTCATAACATGATTGACTCTCTTGTTCAGATTAAAAAACACAAACTGTTGTCAGGTCTTTCATTCTTGTGAGGAAGATCATCTTGATCCAAACAACACAGTGTTTACCGGGTCCTCTCACCGCCACCCTCACGATAAAACCTCTTAAACCCAAGCTCTGATTTGATTTGGGAAACCACAACCTGTCACTCAAAAATGTGGCTTCCTGCAGCATGTTGATGAATATGAAAAGGCGCTGCACTACAACTGTGGTTCAGCTGAACCTCCACCCGCTAAAAACGTCAGCAGTATCAGCAAAGCATCCATTAGAATCCATTTAGAATAAAGTGTTTTAGTCAAAACAAGGACAAGAAAGACACTACTAAAAATGGAATTAATAATATGTAGCTGCCACCTAATCAGCGGACTGAGAGACACCTGTGCAGTTTAGACCGTGCCTGTCAGCCCCGTTTGAACATCCAGCTTCCATGTTAACTCATTTCTAAAAATGGTAATTCAGAGCTGTATTAAATTAGACACATATTTGCAGTTGGTATTTATGTATCATTTATGTATCTGCTTTGGTAATTATGATAAAGTGTTGGTTGTCTGGATTGCTGGAGCATCAATATTTGACTTTGCAGAATGATATATTGTGACAGGGGAGAATAAACATGAAAGGCTACGCTACACAGACTGAAAGCCTCGGAAAGTATTACATTTACATCTATGAAAGTCTGAAAAAAACAGCAGCAGAGCTTGGCTGTGATTTTTTATTTTCCTCATCCTTTGATGGCAGTGGTGGATCACTGCTGAAAACAACTCATATTTACCATTTAGCATCTTACTTGATAAATAGAACCCCTAATGTTTAGCAGTAACATTTTTGTTTGCTGCTTATCAACAATTTCATATTAAAACGTTTTCCACTTCGGAAACTGTCTACGGAACTTTCCATGTCCATCACCAAATGGCAGACAGACAAAGTTTTTTGGAGGATTTACCGGCTGAAGAGCCCGATAAGTCCGGCTGGAGCAGTCTATGGAAATATTGTATTTAATAATCAGTCCTGGCATACAATAGACTTCAGTGAGATAACAAAAACAAGAAAGAAGAACGTATACAAAACACCAAATGAATGCTAATGTTGCTCAGTGTCTGCAGGGTGTGGTTTGCAGTTTTAACGGTGGTATTAACAAAGTGTTCTGTTTACAGCTTTTTGTGTTGTTCCCATGTGGACACAACTCAGTTAATACTTTCTGAAATGTTATAATCGTGTTTCCAGGTTGTTGCTGGTGCATTTGGTGACAGTGCTGCACCATCGTCACTGATGTGTTTACAGCAAGAAACTGTGGCGGCGGCATTTAGGCCCACAGAGGGACGCCTGTTTGATGTCTGAAAAACATCATCATTGTGTGACGTAGTCGGGTGCAAGAGGAGCGATCAGTTCATGACGGAGAGGAAGAGAAAATAATCAGTGTCGAGTCCCAGCCTGCAGAGCATCTGGTTTCCTCACAGAGCATCCGTCTCTGCGTAATTCTAACAATAGGAAGTGTTGCTGCTCGGCAATTATCATTTGCTGTTGGTTATTATTCTCTCATTACGCTGAGCTGCACCTTAATGTGTCCCTAGTTGAAATGTTTCACCCCAAAAAAATTGACTAAATAAAATGGTTGAATAGAGCTTGAGTTACGTTAAATGAACCCCGATGCCTTTGGTGACCTCCTGACCTTTCCTCGAGCACCACAAGGTTTTGACTCCAAATGCCTGCACAACTAATGGCATTCCCGTCAGATGTACATTGTGCTTAGTGCCAAGTAGCAAATGTTTGCACGATAGATTACGCTGATGAAGATGCTTTGTCCCAAAGCCGTACTCCATACTGATCCTCAGCAGGTTTGTAGTGTGTTCACACTAGAACGCTGACAGTTTACTTCAAAGCATACAGCATGAATACTTTTTATGTGCTCTTGATGCACACTATTCTCCCACAATGTAATGCACAAAATTAATATAATGTTTAAATAAATATGAATCACACCCAAACACCAGGAAAGCAAAAAGCCAGGTGTTGGAATTAATTCCATATTACTGTGATTGAACTATATAAAAAAAGAAAAACAGATAAGTACCCAGTGTGTCAAAACTCCAAAACATTCAATATAACTAATTTGTAGCCGTTATTGCGACAGGCCACATGTCTCCGCTGCTATCGAGTGCGTTCCTAAATATGGTTGCGTTAATCAGTGAGACAATCACGGTAAAGCAAAGCATTTTATTGCAAGTATTAGTCAAAGATACACTTCAAACTGAAGCAAAACAACACTAAAAGGACAACAACCTATAAGAGAGAGTTACAAAAGAAAGACATTTAAAACTGAGAGGAATAGAGCTGTTGGTACAACAGAGCCTTTGCAACATACAGCGGGACTGAGCCATGGATCATCTGGTGGTGGAGGTTCACTGTTATACATCCGTTTGCTGGTGCATCACTCACAGAGGTATCAGAGTCCAAGATCGTATGTTTGAAATAAGACCGACACAAGAGTGATACTACACATGAAAAAAACTAAAAACAATCTGAACAATCGGCAGACACCAAAAAAAAACAGTTCAATCCTTGGCCACTATCAAATATCCGTCTCCAAAACCATTAAGTGTATACAACGACACCAGGAGCCTAATCTCTTGTGCAATATTTGGCTCAAAGTCATTATTGGAATGCTAATGTTTGAAAACAGGTTAACCATCTGACAGCTATGGGAGTAAACATGAATCAAACCAAAATGTATCAGTTTAAAAAGGACATAGGGCCCATTTACTTCGGGACAGGATTGACAATACTCAAAAGCTCCATGTCTCTGATAATGGGGTGAGGGGACAACAATGTTAGTGGTTTACATGAGAAATGAGAAGAGATGAGCATGCCGGTTGGGGAATTCAGGGCCGATCAAGTTACGTAGGCGTGTCTTCTTGGTTGGCCACCCAACACCGGCATCGCAAAAATCACATCTGACAATTATGTAAGAACGCACTTAAGGCTGAGGCAGGCCTCGTGTTCGTGGAATGAGACCTGTTCTTGCTGTGAAATATTCGGGCACAAGAAAAAAGGAGCCAATTTAAGAGGAAAGATGTGGCGCCTGTGCTGAAATTGTATTTTTAACACCTTTCCTTCCTTCCCCCTATCGCTTTTTACATTTTACGTTCACCCACCTGCCCTCTTTACTGGCTCGGGGAATTTACATGGCATTTACAGTAGCAGCATGGGGTAGAAAAAAAAAGAAGAAAAAAAAGTCAGCTCTTCGTCAATGTGATTCAGAAATGGTTCCCTTCGTCAGAGATGAGCTGCAATATGTGGTTGTTGTTGTTGTCAGGTGGTAAAAGAAGAGTGGAGGGTAAAGAATATCAAGGAAAGAACGAGTGAGAGTTGACCTGTCAATAACACCGGGTCAAATCCACCTCTTCCCTGTCCTCCACCTCGCACACACCCGCCCCCTCCATATTGTTGTGCTTGAGTGTCTCGGAGAATAAGGCGTCAACATGGAGGGGGAGGGGCTAAAGGCCTCATCCTCCTGGCCATCCCCCACCATGCTGCAATATGATGCGGAGACTCCAGCTGCTTGAATGCACTCTCAATAAATACACCATAAAATATTCTGCATGTATATATATATATACATAATCATATACATATACATATATATATATATATTTCTTATATAAATTTAAAGAACGACACATTTAAATAGGACAACAAGTAAAAGTCGGCTCAAGAACAATTTCTCAAAATGGGATAAGTGTTTAGACAAAACTGATTTTTTTTTTTTTTTTTTTTTTTTTAACAGTTGTACATATTTTGACTCTAAAATAGTTACCGTATAAGAATATCGCAATCAGGCATTACTCAAGCATTACATATCATAATAAAAGCAATTTGCAGTTTTTCTTTCATGTAGTATAACATATGCAGCATACCAAGGTAAGTGAGGTGCAGTGTGTGTTTTTTTTAGATCTCTTGTAATAGAAACATTTCACCCCCTGGACTGAAAAGGTACCCACAGAACCTGCGGACCCCCCTTGGTTTTTAGTCAACACCCTACCGGCTCAAGACAGGGATCCTGCAGGGCACACACTCCCTCCATCAGGGACAAGACACATGGCAGGGCATTGCACTAAGATGAAGCAACGCCATGAGCCGCTGCTACTAGGGCTGGGCATCGGGAGAGAGGTTTCAATACTGACTCTGGTTCTGTTCTTTTCATCTCTGTACCTGCAGTACAATGACACACTTTACTATGCAAATAGACTAAATTGTTCAAGTCATTCTTGCTTTTTCAAGGAAGTTTCTTATTGTGTTGCTTTGTCAAAGTAAAATGCCCTTCGAGAAGAAAACCTTGAATTCTTAGTGCAAGAACATATTCTTGTAAAAAAATTAAAAAAAACCTCTTGGACTGCTTGTCCCAAGTTTGAGGTGCTTGAAGTTGATGCCAAATTCTGGATGGTGCTGATATCATGTTATGATACCCGGCCCTAGTGGTACCAAGGTGTCGAGTGGGGAACTCCGGAGGGAAATCCACCAGTCGAGAGCAGGTTGACTCGAGCGAGCCAACAACAAAGTCACAGGAGCGTGAGGCACACTTTAAATGGCCGACTGTTTCGTTTGGTAACACGCATCCCTTCGACTTCTCGTTTGCACGGAGGTTCAAATCCTCTCCTCATCCTCCCTCGGGAGGAAGAAGGGGACCGGAGGGACAGAGACCACTTGGCTATGTGTCTGAGTGAGAGTGTCAGTCTCTAAAGTGCTGTGCTATGTTTGTCATTCGTGGGCTGAGCTGTGTCACACCGCACTAGTGTCAGCTACGACCCCCACCCGTTCCACCCCACCCACCCAAACACACATTCCACTGTACCAACGACGCCATTGGTCCAAGACACTAAATGCACTAGGAAGCGAAAGCTCAACCACAACCATATATAGGCATATATTCTATTTCTATGTAGGCTTAATGTGTAAATACATGAAACACGAGTTTGCATTAAACCAAACGTGTACAGTGAGTGTGTGAATGCAGCCGTTCCTGCACTGCCGTGTGTCTTCTTGTTAAGGAGATTCTGTTCCTTTGATTTGACATTTTATCTTTCCATTTACAGCACCATCAAGAGGAAAGGCACTTTCTGTGGACTTTTTCTCACTCCATTGCTACCTTCCACTGCAAACACAGAGCAACCAAAATAACTGGGGATATTGATCGCTGACTGGAAATGGAATACACCTTCGCTTTCATTTAAAACCGGAGACATTGACCTTTTGGAGCCAATTTAGCTTCATCAGACAGTTGTCGCTCTGGATAAGATGTTTAATCTTAAGCTTCCATAAAAAAAAAAGAATAACTAACTGAGAGCCAAAGGCCACACATCCAGCTGTAAGCTGTTTGTAGCCTTTCATTTCCATCAAGTTGAACAAGTCATTTTAATAGAACTGGAAGGACAAACAAGTCCATTACCCTGCTGTGCAACACAGATGTCTGTTGAGGGCAAATTGACCAAATAAATAATGTCTTTGTGTCCCTCCAAGCGTTCACTGCCACAGGCCCCACACGGTCTCGCTTGTGTCACTTCTCCACTAGCTGATATTTGCAAAGCAGAGCTGATGACATTTCACTTGTAAGTGAGGCAAAACACATCTGCTATGTAAACATGTGTTCAACTGCCCTCAAGAGTGTAGTTTGTACATAAACATCCATTACCGACAGCAGAAACGGTGAGTTATAAACACATTCTAGTTCTCGCAATCAATTTCATTGACTTGATCAACTTCCAACACAACCCGCGGCAAGAAGTCATCGTTGATCCGCTTCGATTCCGTCTAACATCACACATGAGCAACAGAACCCGCTACGTCTTACCGACCGGACCCCACTATAGTCCTTCAGCTCTGAGCGTTCCCGCGCCTCCCAGAGCGGGAACGGATGGGATTGTTGAGCCGTGGAATGTAGTCCTCTGGTCACAAAGGGAGTAAATGTTCAGAAGCAAAAAAGGGAAAAGAGAGCAACAATAAGATTACAGACTGTCACACCGCAGATTTACGGGGAGGGAACCGCGTTTCTATTTGTGAGCACATGAAGAGGCTCGGGTACGGAGAGGAGTCTGAGGAGGTTGCAATCCAACCTAAATCCTCCCAAGGCTTTAACGACAAAGAATGGAGGAGTACTACCCCCTTGTTACAATATTCTTTGATCACGCAAGTCCTTGAAATGGAGCAACAACACTTTCGAAAACCACTTGCCCATTCCTTTTCCCTCTCCCTCCTGATAAGGAGCAGGCATCAGCACCGGCTGAAGAAAACCCCGAGAACATTCGAGAGCAGAAACTCTGCTCAATACATCAAACGGCTCTTCTTCTATTCTACCGTCCAGATAGGAATGTAACGTCTTTATATTAAGATGCTCCAAAAAGATTTGTGTTTTCTCTCTTGAGATTCTCTCCTCTATAACAAACCTCAGACTGTTCGGGCATCTACACCAAAAAAATAAATAAGAAGGGAGAAATAAGTATTCAACAACTTTCAGCAGCTTTTCTTTTCCCCCCAAACATCAAAGCAAGAGACGGTTTAAGTCCACTTCTCCATCAATAACAGTATGACAGTCCAAACACACGCCACTAGTTTCCACACTGTTCACACATAAACTACACGTCATACAGTGACACAGGAACAAGTCAGTCTATTGCAATAATAAACTTTGTTATTATACCTTTTTAACCATTACTTATCATGATACGGCTATTACTAAGATTATTAATTACTACTTTTTTTCTGTTAGCAAAAATAAGTGGTGTGCATGACATCATTTAAAATGTACAAATATACTTTCGATCTGGCTTTTAGAAACACGAGTGAAATCCTGAAGGCTCAAACCCACTGGCCTGTGTAAGGCAGTCAAATGCAATAGTGGATGCAGGAGCCTACTTCATACCTCACTGTCTGCCATTGTACCGTGTTGCAGGTTCTCAATGCTGATCATCACTGAAATCCAAAATCTCCACATAGCAGTGGGACTTTCTCCTGTCCTTAAGGGAGTGAGGTTCACCGGTTAGTTGTTCTACTTCCCTAACCCACCTGCTCATCAAGAGTCTCATATAGAAGTTCAGACAAGAATAGCACCGCGCCTGTTCAGTCCCGAAACACAGCTTATTTTAGTCAGATCACTTTTACCACCCCTCCTCCCCAGACGAGCTTCAGCAGCACAGAGGAGCCAAGTTGCGACTCCAATCAAGGTGCACTTTTCACATCAAAAGTCAGCTGTGCTACCGCTGCAAATATTGGTCACTAACTTTAACTCCTCAGCATTTTTTCTGAAGCGAGTCACAACTTTGGGCCGGTTACATGGTTACAGGAATCGGACCTAGTCCTGGACTCTATTCCCATGAATCCGGCCTTTTACACACACACACACACACACACACACACACACACACACACACACACACACACACACACACACACACACGGTGAAGAATAAGCAAAAAGACGACTCGGCCTGCTTTGCTTGAACGGCATAGGCAAACGCAGAAATATATTGATCTTGGGATGAGATGTATAGAAAAGTCTGGGGACTAAGAGGCATCAGGTGAAACTTTCTTGCTTTAAACCATCTTACGCTGTCCATTTGTTGGAATATGCTTTTTGGATGAATTTAACCCACTGAAATAGAATCCCAATAACGAGTTATACAGCCTTTGACCATTTTAACACTTAACTCCCACCAGGCACTTGAATACTAGTTCTTTATGGCCTTTACACCCACTTTGTTACTCTTAGAAATGGAGAAAAGCAGCCTCATTAGCAAACTGAAGATCAGGAATTCTGAAATTATGCCCATTGATGATAAAGTATTCTCAAAACACTGAGCCGCATAAATTCCTTCAATTCAAGTAAAAACACGGAAATCACCAAAACTGCAGTTGCACCATTGTTGCCCAACATCAAGGGCAAACTCATAAAACATGATACATCGTCTCACAGAGGAGCAATACATGAAGGTGCCCAATGAGTGGCAAACTGTTCTCCATTCGAGGATGCTCGCTGTCCGACTGTTATTTTGAATCATTCAAGACCCCTAAAATCCACTTCTCTTCATTCAACTGATTATTGCACTAGAGGAAACCATCAACGTGATCTCTATTGACCCACTATCTCAAACTGTGAGGAAAAGAGAGGGAAATGTGAGATAAAGCACTGAGAGAAATAAAGGCATGATGACGACTAAGATTAAAAACATAAGCTTACATGGTTTAAATGATTTAAAAAAATCTGAATCATAAAATGTTTCACATAATGTAAAATAAAAATAACTACCAAAAACAAATAACAGTGTTATACTTTAAATAAAATCCATAGATGGCTGCAATTGATATATCAGCCAATATAAACTGCCTGTTTATGTGACAGCTAAAGATGAATCAAAACTGATCAGAAACCTTGTAAGACAACAATTTGTTGTTGTGACTTTAAAGGGGCATTTATACCTCGTCGCCAACAGGTGGCAGTGTGCTCAAAAGAACATGTTGCTCCATCCAGGATACTGGAGATTTCTCACATAAGTGAAAATTGTCAGAAAAGAGGAAACAAGAGGAAAATGTAAAAGTGGCAACTGGGAGGACCTCTGGTCCAATGAAACAACTACTTTCCAAAAACACCAACACAACAACTCCAGAGTCTACCCTTCCTTCTCTGCTCCCTCATTTGAAACACTGGGGAGTCAACAGAATGTAAAAGTCTGCTGCTCAAACTGACTTGAGGTACTGTAGATTGCAAAAGAGCGGAATACTAAAGTAGACTAGACTAGCCAAAGGAAGGGAAAAGTAAAAAACACCCGCTAGGCCACAAGTAAAGGAGACAAACAGGGAAGAACAGATAGGAGGGGCAATGAAAAGGGGGCCTGATAAGGGCAAAAATAAACTAGTTGGCTGGTTAAATATTGCATAATACAGTTTCTCTCTTGTTTGTTTTTTTAAAGCAGCGTTTGCATTCTCAGTCCAGTGTGGGGGTGCCTCCTCCCCTCCCTCCTCTCCTCTGCACAGTGTCAGGTCCGGGTTGACTAGGTGTGTGGGGGATGGGGGGGGGACTCCTTGACTGGCATTCAGGTGTGCATGGTTGTGTATATGTGTGTGTTCATGTGTGTGTAAAGGGTTGCAATGGTTGGGAATGTTTGGTGTAGCTCAGGCGAAGTACATGGTCCTCAGGGTGTCGTGGTGAATCTGAACAGCTTTGGCCAGCGCCTGGGGGTCCCGACCGTTACTCTGACCAGACACATGGCTGCCCTCGGCGCTGCAGAGTGGGGGAGAGCACCAGTTATGACAGATGACAAATAATATTGGGACAAATCTGGCACATTTTAAAGGAATACAAGGTGACTGCTTTTCCAAAAGAATTACACTTCAGAGTTCAAGACCTTTACAACCAGAGTCAAAAACGGAAGAACCTCTTGTTCATTCTCCCCGCTTGCTCTCCCGCACTCACCTGTCATGTTCTTTGTCCACCAGATGGTAACGGGCACGAAAGGCCACCAGGTGGGCGTAGTAGGCTGGCGCGGGGATGGAGACTGAGCGGGTACAGCGCACGTAGGTGTGGCACAACTGGTAGGTGAGCAGCTGGAACTCGTCAGCGGTAAAACAATTGTCGTCCCACAGTACATGGTAGTGGGAGGGCCTGCTGGTGCCCTGGGAGAAGGGGATTGACACATTTGTATTATTATTAGAATCAGATTTTGCCATATCACCTTTGTCGAAAGAATTTGCTTTGGCGAAGAGTCTTCCTGAAACATAATAAATAAATAACTACACCGATTATGTTTACATGCACACAAATATTCTGTGGTCTACAATTGTTACGAAAAAGACAATATTCCTACTAAGCCCTTGGTTAATTAAAAATTAATATTTGATTAATATTCCCATTTACATGCTGCCGTGGGTGTTCTGATTGTGGTATGTGTACAACGCACAGGCAAGAGGCCGTGTGTTGCAAACTGCGGTAAAACGTAAATTTGAGACGTCTAAGAGGAGGGGGGGGGGTGATATCTTGCATGATACCCTATTTGTTACTATGGCGTGTGTGTGTTATTTTCATTAAATGTCTGTGCTAAGACAAACTTGAGCCCATCTGACACAGAAATCTGAACAGTCCAAGCTTCGAGGAGCCGTTTAAAAACAGCATCACAATAGCAGAGCATTACAAAAGAGGAAATGCCCTCGTTTTGTCCCTTTCCTGTAATTATTTGAAGTTAGATCCCCAGGAACTGACAAAGTGGTGCCGACAATCAAAAATCATGTGCCGGGAGCTACCGTACCATGTGATGAATCCTGCTGAAAAAGGCAGAGAAGACAAGAAGAGGTTGGACTGACCTGTATTCCAGCGTGACTGCAGAGGTAAAAGTCAAACTCATAGGGATGCGTGATGTCCGTATCCACGGTGGTACCAGCAGGAATGTTTCCACTACGTCCAACCTGACATAAATAATGGTCAGTTAGTCCCTAGTAATACCTTTTAGACTGTTTCACCATGAAAACAAAAACAACTTGAACAGAAAATGGAAGGTTTAGGTACAGAGAAGCAGAAAAGAAAGCTTTTAAAGCACTAAATGACGGCAGGAGGTAAAAAGTATAATCGCTGAAGAAAATAACTAGATAATGGACCAAGCCAGGCGAAGGTTTACCAAATGCTTCCCAATCAACCAATTAAAAGCCTAATGCTCTGCACTGAAAATAAGGTTGTAACTATCCGAGTCTTACTCTAGGGCCCTTGAGTGCCACTCCAGAGCTCTCGGGTTGAATTGGGCCCTAATGCTTTAATCGAATGTAATTGCAGGGGTTAGGAGGGTGAACAGTACAATTGACAACAAAAGGTAATTAAGGAGGCCCATTTTGAGTACTTAATGTGCTGGCACAGAGCATAACAAAAAAGAATATGGACTAACACATAACACACTGTACTGACTTTAATGGGTACCAGTGCTGTGCCGTTCTCCAAGAGCCTGAAAGTGTGTGCGCGCGCTTGGATTTGTGTGCGAGCGAGCGGTGGGAACTCACTCTCTCGTTGCGGTCGGCACAGAAGAGCCGTGTATGGTGGCGTTTTTGCACAACTATGTAGGTGATGCCTGGCTGGTAATCCTTTTCCAAGTTGATACAGGCCTCACGAATGGCCAGCAGCTCATAATACAGCACCTAAGGAGGCGTGAGGGGGGGGGGGGGAGAACTATATTTTTCATACACTGTACAGTTACATTATGTTCCTATATCATTGTCATTTTAAGAAGATACCCACTATTATAGGTATCATGATATTAAGTCATAGTCCAAATACAAGAACATTTCTCATTAAATCAATATAATATTTTGGACTACATTCGTACTTTTTGATTTGAAGTGAACTACCAGTCTGAGCTACGGAGTCAAAGACCACCCAAACGTAGTCAATCTAAATTATGACGCTGAATAACTAAGTAAAGAAAATTCTGCCAATCGTACAGACTTTTGGACGGTGACTGCTATTCAATTCACACCATGACTTTTGTGAAATCAAGTGGGAGCTGACCTGTCTGAACTGGCCTTCTGAAACTCCATCCCTGTAGAAAATGATCCTGGTGGGCTTGTAGCGGGTTGACTTGTAGAACTGGATAAGCAATTCCCGCACCATGGAGGCCAGGTCTTGGATGACCTCCTGCCTGGGCCTCTGGACTCGCACAGTGGCACAGTACCTGCTGGGGTGGGCGTCCATACTGCCGACCACCTGGAAGAGAGATGGTGATAGATTGCAAGCGGTCAACAGAGAATACGTCAGATACAGGGGAAAAAAAACAAGTACAAAAATTCAACCAATAGGTCAGCTGTAGGATAATGATAGAACTTACTGCTGCAATTGAAGGCTTCTTCCCATCTCCAGCTGGTGGATGTGTAACATCCGCACCCAAGAAAATAATTGGTTGCTGAAACACTGATGGTCTATTAATTGAGAGACGTAACAAAGACAATAATTAGATTGAGTTACATGACAACAATATATAGATGGTTTTCTTGCATGATACCCTATTTGTTACTATGGCGTGTGTGTGTTATTTTCATTAAATGTCTGTGCTAAGACAAACTTGAGCCCATCTGACACAGAAATCTGAACAGTCCAAGCTTCGAGGAGCCGTTTAAAAACAGCATCACAATAGCGGAGCATTACACCTATTGGAGGAGGAGAATAGCCGACTGACCGTTGGTGAGGCACCAGGATGTTGTTGATACCTCCCAGCTTCACGTTGATCTTGAGGCAGAGGTTGGAGAGGGTCTGAGGGGACGTCTTCACCACGTTCTTCACCTGGACGCACTGCGTGGCCATGCCCAGCAGGGTGTCTCCCACACGCTTTACCTCCGCTATGGGTGGGTACAAATGTTGTATTCTAAAATATGTCCTGCTTGGTTCTTTCATTAACAGATTTGAAAGCATATTGCACAAGCACGCATTCCCAGAATAGAATTAGTGTTTTTATTTTACCCCAGACAGTCTTACCCACAAAGCATTTCTTTGGGCTCTAATATGATATTTATTTGAAGCAGTTTTCTAACCATAGACAGGAGTTTTTCCTGGCAGGATGACGATGATGAGCTGCAGTCCAGAGTAGGTGTTCTTGAGGTGTCTGAACATGGGCTCCACGCTGTCTGCTCCCTGGGCGTATTTACAGAAACAGGGCTGGCCCTGGATGGGCATCCCAGCATCCTTTGAGATCTTCCGCAGCTGGTCTGTGAAACCCCTAAACGAGGAAGAAGCAGGAGGTGATAGTGAAGAGTCAATGGAATAGTGAAGTCAACTACCAATCAAAGCTGCACGCTTTCCCCTCTAAAAAAAGGTGGGCATTAAATAAAACATGGTTCCTCGAGTAACAGCAAAGGTGTTTGACATTCAGTTTTGTTAAAAGTGTTAGATTTTGAATATGTTAAAGCCTGTATTTATTATCCTAAAATGCCCAACAACTAATTGTATGTTTTTGACATCTGGTCAGGAACTACAGATGAAGATGTTTATCTACCTCAACATAGTTAGTTATTTTCTTAATTGAACTTTGCAAACTGCTGAGAGAAGAGATGGTACCCGTCAAGATCTAATCATTTGAAACAGACATTATTATTCATGCCAGATTACAAACTCTGGAGATACATTTATATAAATAAATGGATCTATAACATCATTAAAGATCAATGAGAAAAAAAATGATTGAAAAGGACTTTTGACATTTTTTTAACGGGGAAAAGAACAAACATTTGCAAATAATCCTACTTTAGTATTTCCTCCCGACACTGCCTCTGTGTGGCGAAGCAGGCGATGGCCCACATCTTGATCTCCACCCCGGTGTGGAACTGCTTCCCCCTCATGTCCCACACGCCGTGGCTGGGCGTGGCTACCGTGCGGTTCTGAAACAACAGTGCAGTCTCACCACATGTACTCATGATTAAGTGGGCAAACACTCACATTCATACTGTTCATAACAGGCTCAGGTTTGAACAGGCAGGGGACAAATGTGCAGCTACTCGCATACACACACACACACACACACACACACACACACGCACATTAAATTACTTTTTGAAATCCACAGAACACACACGCACTCTTCATCCATACCAAAATGTATTAACACTAATTTTCATACATCAATGTTCACTTTGAGAAGAAAAATAAACATGCCAGTCAAAGAAACATGCATTAGCGCATTTTGATTATACGAGAAATATTTAAATTTCAAATAAATTAACAAATACAGTATCAAGTTGAATTTCATTTTAAATGTAACATGGTTCACTTTTTGATGGAATCTATAGTATGTAAGATGCTATTTAATGTGTTTCTTGAACAACATAATGTGCACAATGGTGTCATAGTTCTCACTAATACACAAATCAAAATCTAGTATAGTACTGTAAAGGTGTGTCACCTCAGACAAGATAAACAGACAGATGTTAATCCACACTGTGGTTCAGTCTCAGTAAATTGCTTTTTCAGAAATCCTCTTCACCAAGAAAAGACATTGGAAAAATGCTATATACTTGAGAAGCTATCCAATCATAATTTGGGTATTTTTATACTTTTTTTTAATAAAAAATAATCCTCATCACAGAGACAAAAAATTGTTCCTGTCCCATTCGCCAAAAAAAGCAATTCCTTCTCTAAATGTTGAAGATGGAATCAAAGTTTGCACTACTGAGACTCAAACACCCCCCCCAAAAAAAAAAAGGAACTAACTCACAAACAGAAGCCAGTGAGTTAGTTCCTCTTAGAGACAGTGAGGTAGCATGTCAGACAAACAGAGAGAATGGACGTGATTTAAAGGAAGAGTACCATAAAGTGCTCTGTGCTCACCCTGCCGCCGTACTGCAGCATGGGGGCGGGTAGCACTCGCCCCGTCACGTGGGCCATCTCGTCGCGCACCTTGAACTTGAATTCCTGCACAAAAGGGTCTGCCTCGTAGTTGGCACTGCGCACCTGCAGAGACAGGGAGTGGGACAGTTGAACACAGGGTCAGGCCACGGTAGTCAATGACGACGTGAGTAAAGACCATTGCAGTACTAATATATAGCCATGGGTTTTACTGACGTTTTTTATACCGGCTCATTCATTATGGCTTGTTTTGTTTAAAAAGGAATAGTTTGAATTCTTTAAGAGCAGAAGCTAAATTTATGAGAGGCTGAATTTCCAACGTAGATAATTATGAAAAAGTGCAACAACAGCTCAGTAGTTCTCAGAATGAGATGTCTGCAACGCTTGCCATCATCGTTTTAGATAAACCTTTTGCCCATGCTTGTAAGCCTAATAAGACATAGCTTTTCTGGTGTATGCATGTGTATTAGTTTTCCTTTATGCTTCTGAAGGCGATTTCTCTTCTGCGGTTAACAGTGTTTTTGTTTTAATTCTTTTAATAGGATGTTGGTGGAGAGGAAAAATGGAATGTAAATCGGGGACATGCCACAAAATGTTAGGGGCCAGTACCCTAATCCTAAAATGACTGTAGGCTTATCTGCTTGTTTGTCCTTTTCCATCTCTCAACCTCTGCTATCCCAATCTATTGGAATATTCCATCTACAATGATTTCCTGTAAGCAAGTCCACTCATTTTTGTACCCGATTGAAGAGATAGGGGAACATGGTTTAATAAAGTAACAGCAGATACTAAATGTGTGCTGCTAATCTTATGGTGGCTAGAAGCAGTGTACAGTCTGTCAATCTTTCCATAAACAATATGCTGCATACACTGTAGCAGCTTCACACACATTAAAGCCATTACGACTCTGGTATTTTGTTGACCGTAGGTAGGCCTGCCTTGTAATTGCCAAATGCGATGAACAAGCACGCAGACATGCCTCCGTTAACAATATAAAATGAGAATCTGGCAGAGGTGATTACTAAACAGGTAATCTTATATCAAGATGAGCAGCATGGCAACCAAGTGTTGACAAGCTTAGCAACACAGCTCCCATCAAGGCAGCATTTTGTCTTTGGCTGCGTCCACAACCACCTTTAAAATAATGTTTTTGAAATTGAAAACAGGGCACAGTTCCAATTATACTGGTACTTTACTAATTATACTGTAGCAATTGTACTGGTACTGTACCAATTATACTGGTATTATACCTAAATGTTAAATTGGCAGGTATTTGATGCATAAACGCGCTTCATTTTTGTGTTCTGTTACTACATTTTTTATCATCAGTAAGAAAATACAATACATAATTTTAACCATGCTACTTTTGCAAGTGTTTTAAATTGAAAGTATGTTGATGCTGAAGGAAGGAGTGATATCTGCAGTCTTACTAATCAACAGATGTCACTCAATATCATTTTCAGTATTCAAATAGAAGTGATAGAAGAGATGTGGATCCAACTCACCAGCCTGCTGATCTCCTCTTGTCTGTCGGGTGCGGAGCGAGCTGTGGCTTTGATCATAGTGGAGGTCTGATTATCTGTCAGCTTCTTGATGCATCTTTGACCAGGTACAATGTTACACACCTGCAGAAGAATAAAAAAGGCATTTTAGTTTCCCATTTGCCCAGCAAAAGTTTGTCTGGGGCAAATTTTATGCAGCCACACACACTGCAGATTTCATCATATTTGGAGTTATGTTTGAAATGAAACCCAATAAACAAGAGGAATAGCAACTTGTTTTCGCTCACCTCCAGGGGCAGGTAGGTGTGCTTTTGCTCCTGGCCAACTTGTAGACAGGGCAAATGTGGGTACTTGAGCTGCAGGTTGTACTTCTCCCTGAAGTACTGGGCTACAGTGCGCTCTACAGTCTGACCGTTTTCCAACTGTAGAGGGAACCTGCAGAGAAAAGAGCATCTCATGTCAAAAACTAGGCTATACCAAGCTTAAATCAGTCCAATTTTTATTGTTCATCCATGTTCAGATTATAAAACCATATAAAAGGGAAGTTGCAAGGCAAAACTTTTTTCGCTACAAAATCCAAAAGGTATGCAATTGTCAAGCATCTGTTACCTAAACAATATCTGTTTTACTAGCTTTAATGTACTATGCGGCAGAGACAACATTCATGGTTCTTATACCAGTGACAGCAGAGCAGAAACTAACGAGCCCATAACAATGGGGTATGTATGTTGAATGTACAGAATAGCTCCTTGTAGACAGGGACTCTGTAATGGACTACAAGTAATTCATGTAAACAACACACTTAGTTGCCAGATTACAAAAACAATGCAGGTGAATACAACAGTCCTGCAAATAATTTGCCTTCATGAAGGTTAAAATGTTCTTCTTGTTTTTCTTACAGATGTTGGTATAGCTTTATGATCATAACTGAACATTATAATCTTCATATTGATGAGGCTTATTGCTACTGTTACATTTCACGTCTAGTTAAAACTAATGCAATGTAATACAAGTTAATTATTATTTACAAAATCAGAGCCATAGCACGCATTAACAACATTCTAATAGTGTGTAGCCGACTACTGTCAAACCTCACAATACATCTAAATATCATTCAGTATCTAAACTCTTAGTATTCTAACTGCTAAACGGCACAATGACATCGATATGACCATCGTTTGTGATGGAATTATGGTGTATAAATCAATTTAAGAATATCACACAGCAAGGTAATCTATTTAACTTGTAAAGAGTCAGGAAACACTGAAGATCAGAAGTCACACACACACACACACACACACACACACACACACACACACACACAAACAACGGCTACTTCACAAATGGATGACGAATGTTGACTGCATGGTAGTAAGATGAGTCAGCTTTTATCAGGTTTGTTTGGCGGTGAATTGGTAATCACATCATCTGTGGACTGTGCTCCCCGCCCCCCATCCCATCCACACACACTCCGCCCAGAGTCTCCCGTTTCCCTCGCCCACCCGGTTGGCTGACTCACGTTTGATGGCTGGCAGGCCGCCGGGTCACGTTACAGACGCGGTACTTTCTCCGCATGGTTCCACAGTGCGTCACCTCCACCTTCAAACCTGGTGAATAAAAGTAGCATTTAGAATGTGTCTGTGTGAATGGCTGTAAGATGTGCTCTCCCTTCTCCCTCCCTCCCCCACATATAATGCATTTTCATTCATGCGATCACACGCAGGCACACGTTACGCTCCCATTTTCACCTTTGATTTCTTTGGTGAATTTGACCCGGTGAGAGTCTGTGAGAGGGCGGGGCTGTTCGTCTATGTTGTGAATGTCCAGCACTTCGCACATGAACTGGATGACTGGCTGTGCCTTGTAGAAGGCGGTGGCAGACACTGCAAGATGAAGCAAGGACAAAGGTCATTTTGTACACAAAAATCTAGGCAAACACTTCACTGAACAACAACAACTTGTTATCACACTTGCTGCGGTAACCTCATAGTTTTAAACGACTGCACCTCAGGAGACCCATCTGTCAAACTCCTAAAATTTGCAGACGACACATCAGTCATCGGCCTCATCCGTGATGATGATGAGTCTGCATATAGGCTGGAAGTTGAACAGCTGGTCCTGTGGTGCGGTCGCAACAACCTAGAGCTGAACACGCTTAAAACCGTGGAGATGACAGTGGACTTTAGGAGGAGCCCCCCAGCACTGCCCCCCCTCATCATACACAACACTACTGTGTTGGCTGTGGAATCCTTCAGGTTTCTGGGATCCACAATCTCCCGGAATCTGAAGTGGGAACCCAACATCAACACCATCATCAAGAAGGCCCAGCAGAGGCTGTACTTCCTGCGCCAGCTTAGGAAGTACAACCTGCCTCAGGATCTGCTGACCTTGTTCTACACCGCAGTCATAGAGTCTGTTCTGTGCACCTCAATCACTGTCTGGTTTGGATCGGCCACCAAACTGGACAAGAACAGACTCCAACGGACAGTCAGGTCTGCAGAAAAGATCATCGGTGCCAACCTGCCCACCATCCAAGACCTGTACACCTCCAGAGTCAGGAAACGGGCAGGAAAAATCACTGCAGACCCCTCACACCCCGGACACAAACTATTCAAACTCCTCCCCTCTGGTAGACGCTACAGATCACTGTTAGCCAAAACCTCCAGACTCAAAAACAGTTTCTTCCCCCTCGCCGTCTCACTACTGAACAAATAACACCACTGTAGCATATATATACATATATATATTTATATTTATATATTTTAAATCCCTGCACTTCTCGCACTCTCCACTTCTTCTTGCACTACTGCTGTGCAACATTCCACAGCCACTGTATATAGCCATTCCGCCTGTACATACTTCTTAAACTACTTAGTCCATTGCACTGTTTGTTTGTATTGTATTGTATTGTATTGTGTTGTATATTTGTATTATGTTGTATATTTGTATACTGTATTGTATTGTATTGTGTATTGTATTGTGTTGTATATTTTGTGTAAGCACACTGAGAGTCACCTTACCAAGTCAAATTCCTTGTTTGTGCAAACTTACTTGGCCAATAAAACCTGATTCTGATTCTGATTCTGATTCTGATTGGATGGTTTGCATCTTTGTTGAGAATTTGGTTATCCAGAAATGTGAACAAAAAGTAATGCAGTTAAAATGCATTGTCTGTTAATGGGCTTTGTTTGGCATTGTGCAATAAGACTTAGGGGAAACTAATCTTAACACTTTTCACCAGTTTATCCTTCAGAAACCCATATGTTCGAAAAGCAGGATCTACTTTGTTAATTCAAGCTGTGTTTCAGTTTGTTGTGTGGAAATTTCAAAGGCAATGCATGAATACCAGCCAAATTGTAACAGGGATGGACTTTGTCTTTTTGAATGTGCCATTATTATATAGCTCTTATAGAGGCATAATGGTTGTGTAAGCACCATGCTAAACAATAAAAATGAGGCGGGAACACTCCTTGAACACAGGAAGTGCAGTTGAAGTCTGCATGGAGATTCTGCCAAAAGGGATATCAAAAAACACAACGCAAGATCAAAAGAAATAAAGAGAGAGCTCTCTGAAGTAAGTGTGGCGTTGAGGAAGTTGCTGACGAAACTGGCTCAGCTGTCTCTCTCTGAAGATGTGTTCGATGAAAGCACAGCTTGCGCACATCCATGAGGCAGATGACTGCATTCTACACACAATCGTACACTCCTGGTTTGCTGGTTTCCCTTGAAGCCTTTCACCAACGACCGGAACTAGTTTTGACCTGACCAATTGATTTGGAAGGATGAGAGGGCGGGAAAATGAGACAAAGAGAATCAGAGAGGGAAAAGATTCAAATAGAGATGGAGGCTTCAAAGACGAAGCAAAACAAAAGCCGTCTCAAGGAAATGCTGCACACAGCTACCACCCCCACCCCACCCCCACACACACACACACACACACACACACACACACACACACCCCACTCTCTTGTCAGCAGAGATCTTGAGCGCATGGTCTCCAACAACCTCCTGCAGTGTGCATATGGCAAAACACATTTTACATCGCCCTTTCTGATTCAAATTGTAGCTCACTATTCCAAGTCACGAAAACAAAGTGTGTCTACTAGCAATAGGCCAGTGCTGATGCCAATTATCAAAACTTCATCTTGAACTCTTCCATTTATTTCCCAAAAACTGGTTCTCAGCCAGCGGAACTGTCTCCATGCTGACGAATTGGTCAACAACTAAATAATGTGTGGTGTAAGAGAAGGAGCAATGCCATCTCCATATAAAGCTGAAGGTCTTCAACAGCCTTTACAAGTAATGCAAGCAGCAAGTATTCAGTTTGAATTGAAAATATTCCATCCATCCATCCATTATCACCCGCTTATCCGGGGTCGGGTCGCGGTGGCAGCAGGTTCAGCAGGCCGACCCAGGCTTCCCTCTCACCCGCAGCACTTTCCAGCTCATTCTGGGGGATCCCGAGGCGTTCCAAGGCCAGCCGGGAGATATAATCCCTCCAGCGTGTCCTCGGTCTTCCCCGGGGCCTCCTACCAGTTGGACGTGCCCGGAAAACCTCTAATGGGAGGCGTCCAGGAGGCATCCTAACTAGATGCCCGAACCACCTCAGCTGACTCCTTTCGACACGAAGGAGCAGCGACTCGACTCCAAGCTCCCCCCTGATGTCCGAGCTCCTTACCCTATCTCTAAGGCTGAGCCCGGCCACCCTACGGAGGAAGCTCATTTCGGCCGCTTGTATCCGAGTTCTCGTTCTTTCGGTCACGACCCAGAGTTCGTGACCATAGGTGAGGGTTGGAACGTAGACCGACCAGTAAATGGAGAGCTTTGCCTTCCGGCTCAGCTCCCTCTTCACTAAGACGGACCGGTACAGCGCCTGTTTTACCGTTGCAGCCGCACCGATCTGCCTATCGATCTCCCGCTCCACCTTACCCTCACTCGTGAACAAGACCCCGAGATACTTGAACTCCTTCGCTTGGGGTAAGCAGTTTGCCCCCACCTGGAGGGAGCAATCCGCCGGTTTCCGGCAGAGCACCATGGCCTCAGATTTGGAGGTGCTAACCCTCATCCCTGCCGCTTCGCACTCGGCTGCAAAACGCCCCAGTGAATGCTGGAGGTCACGGTCCGAGGAGGCAAACAGGACCACATCATCCGCAAACAGCAGAGAGGCGATCCCGAGACTCCCGAACCGGATCCTCTCCGCCCCCTGGCTGCGCCTAGATATCCTGTCCATGAAGGTCACGAACAGGACCGGTGATAAAGGGCAGCCCTGGCGGAGGCCAACACCCACCGGGAACGTGTCTGACTTACTACAGAGGAGACGAACACAGCTCCTACTGCAGGCATACAGAGACCGGATGGCCCGTGCCAACGGGTCCGGCACCCCATACTCCCGCAGCACCCCCCACAAAAACCCCCGAGGGACCCGGTCGAAAGCCTTCTCCAGGTCTACAAAGCACATGTAAACTGGTTGGGCAAACTCCCAGGACCCCTCCAGTAATCTTGCGAGGGTAAAGAGCTGGTCCACTGTTCCACGACCGGGACGGAATCCGCACTGTTCGTCCTGAATCTGAGGTTCGACAAGCGGTCGGAGCCTCCTCTCCAGCACCCTGGCATAAGCTTTTCCCGGGAGGCTGAGCAGTGTGATACCACGATAGTTCGAGCACACTCTCCGGTCCCCCTTCTTGAAGATGGGAACCACCACCCCGGTCTGCCAGTCCATGGGCACTGTTCCCGACCCCCATGCGACACTGAAAAGGCGTGTCAACCAAGACAGCCCAACAATGTCCAGCGCTTTCAGCATCTCAGGGCGGATCTCATCCACCCCTGGCGCCTTGCCACCAAGGAGCTTTTTGACTAGCTTAGCGACCTCTGCCAGGGATATGGGTGAATCCACCCCAAAGTCTTCCGGCGCTGCCCCCTCTCCGGGGGACATGTTGGCCGGGTTTAGGAGTTCCTCAAAGTGCTCTTTCCACCGCCCGACGATGTCCCCAGTCCGGGTCAGCAGTTCCCCCCCACTGCTGAGAACAGCCTGGGGTAGACCCTGCTTTCCCTTCCTGAGCCGTCGGATGGTTTGCCAGAACTTCCTTGAGGCCAACCGAAAGTCCTTCTCCATGGCCTCCCCGAACTCCTCCCATGCCCGAGTTTTAGCCTCCGCGACCATCGTCGCTGCAGCCCTTTTGGCCCGCTGGTACCCGTCAGCTGCTTCAGGAGACCCCTGGGCCAGCCAGGCCCGAAAGGCCTCCTTCTTCAGTTTGACGGCTACCCTCACCCCCGGTGTCCACCACCGGGTTCTAGGGTTGCCGCCACGACAGGCACCGATGACCCTCCGGCCACAGCCCCGAGCAGCCGCGTCCACAATAGAGGCTTTGAACAAGGTCCACTCGGATTCCATGTCCCCAGCCTCCCTCGGGATTTGTGAGAAGTTCTTCCGGAGGTGGGAGTTGAAGACCTCCCGGACAGGATCCTCTGCCAGACGTTCCCAGTTCACCCTCACTACACGTTTGGGCTTGCCAGGTCCCTCTAGCCGAGTCCCCCGCCATCTGATCCAACTCACCACCAGGTGGTGATCAGTTGACAGCTCTGCTCCTCTCTTCACCCGAGTGTCCAAGACATACGGCCGCAGATCAGATGATACGATTACAAAGTCGATCATTGATCTCCGGCCTAAGGTGTTCTGGTACCAGGTACACTTATGAGCCACCTTATGTTCGAACATGGTGTTCGTTATGGACAAACTGTGGCTAGCACAGAAGTCCAACAACAAAACACCATTCGGGTTCAGATTGGGCAAGCCGTTCCTCCCAATCACGCCCCGCCAGGTTTCTCTGTCATTGCCCACGTGAGCGTTGAAGTCTCCCAGGAGAACTATGGAGTCGGCAGGCGGCGCCCTTTCCAGGACCCCTCCCACCGACTCCAAGAAGGCCGGATACTCCGAGATGCTGTTCGGTGCATAAGCACAAACAACAGTCAGAGCCTTACTCCCCGCAACCCGTAGGCGCAGGGAGGCGACCCTCTCGTTCCCCGGGGAAAACTCCAACACAGCGGCGCTCAGCCGGGGGCTCGTGAGTATCCCCACTCCCGCCCGGCGCCTCTCACCCTGGGCAACTCCAGAAAAGGACAAAGTCCAACCCTTCTCCAGGAGCTTGGTTCCAGAGCCCATGCTGTGCGTGGAGGTGAGCCCAACTATATCTAGCTGGTACCGCTCCACCTCCTGCACCAGCTCCGGCTCTTTCCCCGCTAGTGAGGTGACGTTCCACGTCCCTAGAGCTAGTCTATGCTGCCGGCGATCGGCCCGCCCAGGTCTCCCGCCTGGCCCGCCGCCCGGTCTACATAGCACCCGACCCCGATAATTCTCCCTGCGGGTGGTGGGTCCACAGGGTGACTGCTGCTCCATGTTGTTCTTTCGGGCTGAGCCCGACCGGGCCCCATGGGCGAAAGCCCGGCCACCAGACGCTCGCCGACGAGCTCCCCTCCTGGGTCTGGCTCCGGGAGGGTGCCCCGGTTTCCCTTGTCCGGGCAAGGTGGCTACAATCCGTGGGCTGCTTATCATCAGGGTTTGTTGAACCGCTCTTAGTCTGGGCTCTCCCCCGAGACCTGTTTGCCTTGGGAGACCCTACCAGGGGCTGACGCCCCGGACAACATAGCTCCCAGGATCACTGAGCCACTCAAACTCCTCCACCACGTTAAGGTGGCGATTCATAGGAGGAGGAATTGAAAATAACCAAATTAAAAAGCAAAATAATAGTAATTCCACTCTCAAGCCTGAAATTGATGCAAAAACGTGTACGGTGAAGGTGAGAGCTACCTGGAGATACATTTCTGCTGTAAAACCCTGCTGGCCTCTGGTACATTATATGTCTGTAAAAAGCTATTCATAATATTTAAAAAAACAATAATTGCTAAGAACTTTTGTAATTAAGAATTATTAGACGCTATTTATTATTTATTGACACCCTCGCTGCAAGGTTTATTATTACAGGCCACAATAAGGGATAATATATTGTTTCTCGAGAGACATAAATGCACTCTTAATCATCAGACATAAACCAGGTTATTGCAAGGAGGGGTATGTTTTTAATCCCATGTGTTATCTTGCTTATGTATTAGTTTCAAATGTAATTGGCCAAATGGTTGCCGCAGGTGTTTTCCAAAGTAACCCATCTAATGAGGATGGCCCCCGTCTGTGCAATCGATGCAACTCAATTAATTTATTTGGCTAATATTTTCAAACTATGAAGGCAACTCTCTGCTCTCCAGGGACCCAACCTCTCAGCCACACGCACGCATCCATCTGTACGTTTAATTATTAAAAACTAATTTCCCCTGCTGTGAGAGGGGAGCAGAGAAAACAATTTATGTGTGACTGAACAAGAGAAGACACATCTTTTTTTTAAAACATATTCCAAAGAAAGCAGTGTGGATGTTAAACATATTTCAATATTTTTGAAATATGAACAGCTGCATTAGCAAACATAGTTCTTCCTTTGTCTGATGCAGTATTAAAAGTGTTGTAGCTGTTTGTTTGCGCCGCATCGAAGTGCCATGAAAACAAAACAAAAAAGGCAAATTGGAATTTAATTCTCACCATCAATGTTAAGCATCATCTTCCACATGGCAGGGCGCACAGATTGATGGAAACCAAACCAAACCTCCCTCCCACCTCCAAGGGGATGGTCATAGCCCTCTGGAGCCGAGAAGAAGGATCGACCCACCGGAGTGTACCTAGAAGGAGAAGAGTAGCGTGTATGAGGAAAGAGAACAAAGAGATCGAAAGAAATTAAAAAGATAATGGGGAGGTCAAGACATTCAAAGGACAAGATGAAAATGAGGAGTGCATGGGGCAAGGAGCAAAGGGCGGATGAAAGGAGACGGGAAATGTAAGATTAGTTCAAACATCCTGAATTGTGAATGCATGTCCATGAGTGCTTAACCGGTCACATTCAACTGCTCTTCAATGTGGCCTGAAACTATCAGTGAAATGAGAGGTGGTGACGCTGCCTTGGCCCATCCGCCCCTTATTACTCTGACCAGGAGACACATTAATAATCGTACATGGGCGGAAATTTTCCTGGTGAATTCTGGACTAACAATGTGTCACGTTGTCTGGTGTCTGGGAACAGGGCTAAATGAAAGCTGTGGATATAACCACTTTTTAATAATGCTTTGAAAAAAGATTTTCATTAAGGCACTGGTGATATTATGTTCCACTGTGCTCTTGCTGGGGGTTAGCAAAGTGATACAGAATGGAAGATGGTATGAGGTCAAGTATGGGGCTTCGTGAGAGCCCATATAAGCCGTGTTTGATTTCCGTTGGGATCAGATTGCCGATATTGGTGCCACTATGACAAAACAAATATATAGTATTTACTATGAGTATCAAAGGGATCTTTTTTTAACAATGTGTTCTCTATCTTTTATGTGTGCTGACTGAAAATGAAGGTAGGGAGATTAAGGTAGCATAAATGGGCTTTTCTTCTGAATGGATCTGCTGTTAAAAGACTTTCATTATTTACAGTCATTTAGTGAAGCTCACTTCATGGAGGGCAGGTGTCGCAGCACCACATCCACTGCGTGCACAGGGTTGGTGCTGATGGGCTTGTCCAGCTCCAGGGGCTCAGGCATGCTGCGGCCAGTCAGCACCTCATGGAGCATGTGCCAGCTGACCAGAGACACAAACTTTATGGAGACCTTGAAGGGGCGATCTTTCCCTCCCTCGCCTGGCAGAGTGACATCCAGGTCCACCTGAAAGGGGGAAAGAAAGAAGCAGGGTGAGATGGGATGGAGAAGGTCAGATCAAGGCAGAGGGCAGTTAGTGAGGGGAAGTTTCAAGTGGTCGTTCTTAAGATGAAGTGTATTTATGTTTTGTGCTGTGTTTTTGCATGTGTGATAGACTGCAGGTATGTTTTGGTTCAGCTAATGGCGAGCTGTTGAGATTGTGTGTCTGCACGCATGCTCAATGTCACACATGGTTTACATTCAGCTTGTGCTGAAGAGACGTGTTTGTGTATTTTTTTGTCTGGGTGTCTGAGTATTTTTTGTCTCATTTCAGCTCACCCCTGCGGGTGCCACAGGTAGTGGATTGGCTGTGTACAGGCTCCTCTTTCCATCATAGACTGGCCTGCGATCCCCAAAGATTGTCACCTTAAAGTGTTGTACCATTGAGTCGACCACCTCCCTGCACAACATACACACAAAGTGAGTTTTGGTTATAAAAAGGTCACAGATTCAACACAAACTATCTTAAGTGTCCATCAACAGCCATTTTTCTTCTGACAAGACTGTGAAACCCTGTGTATTCACTCACGGCTCTGTATTAATACTGTATGAGAGATGTGTCGAAGAAGATTCATAGACACTCTAAAGAGGGTCCAGCCTACCTGTTGACTCGCCGGGGGCACTTGTCAGGCTGGATATCCACCTCGTAGAGGTAGACATCCATCTTGGGGATATCCACCTGGAAGCAGTTGGCCAGCAGCTTGATGGGCTTCCCCATGGTGCCATAGCCAGGCCGCCGAGGCAGGGAGAACAGGGACTGGGCCCCAACGTCTCCTGAGAGAACAAGGAACAAAGAAGGGAGGACAAATGAAAACTTAGTGTTGATCTCACTCAGGTCATTCAAGGGGACGATGTGCTTAATATATGCACACAGTAAGAGTGTCAGGTTATATTAAAGCAAATACATAAAGCTCGGCTGATACAATATGATGACAGATACTGATATGATAACGATCACTCTCAGTTTGGGTATTTAATATACATTACTTTTCAAACTCAAGTTGTGTAAATAATTTAATTTCCAGTGAATTTACTGATAACTTTGACAAAAGCTTAACGCTCAAATATGAGGTATCTTTAGCAAAGATGTTGGGCTCTATTAACAAACAAAAAGAACCACGATCAAACTGAATGATACTGGCTGATTTAAAAAAGGCATTGTCTTTCAACTACCCCCTCAGTGGTTTGTTACCGTTGGTTAAGTCACACATACTGTAACTGTATGGTAACATGGGCCTGATGGTGGGAAAAAAACATGAACAGAAAATTCAGAATACGGTGTTTGTGGGGCGACTGTGGGTCAGTGGTTAGCAGGTCCGTCTTTCAATCTGGGGGTTGGCGGTTCAATCCCCACCCTAGTCAATGTGTCCTTGAGCAAGACACTTAACTCTGAATTGCTTCCTTTAGCTGCGTCTACGGTTTATTAATGTAACATGATTGTAAGTCGCTTTGGATAAAAGCATCAGCTAAATGACATGTAATGTAATGTGTAGGGGAAACGCATCTCACTACAGAGAGGGGAAAGACTAGTTTCAAAACGAACAACAAAAGCCTATGATGACACGTGCATGAGCGCACGCACATGAGTGTTTCATGGATACCACTTCACTAAACCCATGTACATCACACACACTAAATGCAGCATCTGACTCAGGAAGTACATTGTCAAATCAAGCCAGTTTGATTGCAATAAAATAAATGTATGACCCTGTTGTTTGCAATGAGTCAAATAATGCAACAAATTTAGGGCAGAATAATGCGACTTAAGGCGGTAAAAACATTGGCCTTCTAAGATGATAGATGTGGAAATGACTCACATTTCAGAGGATGTAACTTCTAATATTGCGTACACAATTTTCATTATATTTATAGACTCCTTTTTTCAAGATGATATTTTACTATCTTTCGACCAGCAGGCAAAAATCTATGCATAATGATTAACCTAGAAATTAAATCGCTACACATTTGCTCTGAGAATACAAAAGCTCATATTAATGACTATTAACTTTGAAGTGCTATTCATAGCAGAACATTTGTTGGACAATCCACTCGCTGGTGGACACAGTTTTCACATTTGTGGTAAAAAAAGAAAAAGAAAAAAAAGTGTATTACTGCTCACGCACACACACTTTCACAAAGTCTATGAGATGTCTTAGACATGAGTCACTTTGATCTGGAGACAGTGAGTTATATTCAACTTAATGTGTCACACTCATGTCAGACTCTATTCCTGGGTCTGCTGAGGCTTGCTTTCCACATCACACATGACAAAACAAATGGCTTTAAAGAAGTCCCAATACAATGTTAAAATGATTTTATTGTACAGGTTGCTTTAATAATGCAATAGCCATCTTAACACAAAAGCTCAGATGAGACTTAACCATTAGCCTGACAAAGATACTTTGTGTTCGACTCCCCACAGTCTGCAGTTGTATACAACCATATCGTTCTGTCTCCACAGCCGTAAGCCTGGCATTCTCTAGTTTCTCTTAAAAAACTGCCTCAAATGTGTCATTGATAAAAGAAAGTCATGGTTGAGTGTGATTCATCACCGATTTGACTCACAGGCTCACATGTGTGGGTGATTTTGGGGGTTGGAGTTGGCTGAGGGGAAGTTCATAAAAAAAAACTCCCCACCACAGAACAGGAACAGTCTGTAAGGCAACAGCAGACAACATGAGCAACCCTGTGTGTTGATGGTCGGCCTCTAGAAGTGTGTACTTTCTGCACCGCTCTCCTTTTTTGGTTTCCCCTCTGGTGGGCTGTGGAGTGGAGGCTAGCAGGGTTGATGGAGGGTAAAGACCTCACTTTTGAAATGGCCTGCTGGGATAAAATGGTGAAAAAGAGTGGAAAGTCTGGAATTCCTGCCACGGCTGTCCCTCTCACACCAAACTAAGTGCACACAAACCTTTGTGATGGTAATTCCAATGGGGCCCTTGGTGATGTAAGCCTAACTACACACACACACACACACACACACACACACACACACAGAGAGAAAAAAGACAAATATTCTGGTAAATCTTCATTAAGGCTCCAGAAATAAACGTGTCTACCACGGATGTTCAGTCACCAAGAGCTCAAACTTCAAGAGGGTCCTCTGTTACTAAGAGCACTTTTTCTGATGGTCCTGGTGAAGTCAGAGGAGGAGGATTGCAGAGAGTGGCAGGAATAGAGAGTGGGCAGGGTCGGTGTTTTCCAGCTTTCATCTGCCTTTCAGAACTGGCTTTCGTTCAGTATGAGTCACAGAGCCATCAGGGGCGGAGAACATCCTTGAGTCAACGCGCCTGGATTCAGTAGTGGCTGAACAATGATAGCAATGAAAGGATATTACGGCAAGAAAAAAAACACATTTATTTGATTTGATTTTTTCATCAAGTTGCGCACTCACTCATACAGGTGTACAACATTTTATTGCTGCACTATCACAAATACACACAATAGAATGGGACGTAGACTCCATGACGTCCCGCACAGGTCTCCGGTTGTTGCTTACGCCAGATACAACAGATACAGACTGCTATAAGTTTTCACATTCACACAAACAAATTATTCCTGACGCAGCGCAATCTCCAAGGCCGAGCCTCCAAAAGGAGGTGCCCGATTACACAGACTAACCTCCCACACAGAAGACTTCATCGCATTGATTATGATTGGATCAAAAGCAACAAGTCAGTTACCTCCCTCTTATCTGGCCTTCTTGGAAACTGTGTGTCTCTGTTCCCTCCGAAAACAGACAAAACAAACGTGCTTGTTTGTGAGGGGGGGGGGGGACAGAGAGGGAGTTTTAACTGGGGGAGCATAGTACTTCAGTCTCAAGCTTCTACAGCGGTTATCTCCTGCCACCCCAGCAATACAAGTGATATAAAAAAAGCAGCTCATATAGTAAACACTTTTTTAAAGAATGTTTGATACATGTAATCAATGTTAATGTTATGTGATATCTAATACCTTGACAATCAAAATGGGCTTGTTTGGTGTATGTATGTATGTATGTATGTATGTATATATATATATATAGATAGAAAACTTGCAGTGAGTTGAGGATTTGAGGAAACCGCCCCTTGTTGAGTTGAAAAATGTTGCACCGAGTGTGTGTGTGTGTGTGTGTGTCCATCCATCCATCCATTTTCAATACCGCTTATCCTCATTAGGGTCGCGGGGGCGCTGGAGCCTATCCCAGCTGACATAGGGCGAAGGCAGGGGACACCCTGGACAGGCCGCCAGCCCATCGAGGGCACATGTAGGGACATACAACCATTCACTCTCACATTCACACCTATGGGACATTTAGAGATCAATTAACCTGCAGCATGTCTTTGGACTGTGGGAGGAAGCCGGAGAGCCCGGAGAGAACCCACGCTGCCACGGGGAGAACATGCAAACTCCACACAGAAGGACCGCTCCGACCGGGAATTGAACCCGCGGCCCTCTTGCTGTGAGGCGACAGTGCTAGCCACTACACTGTGTGTGTTTTCAGAAAATTACAGGAAAAACACACTTGAAGAGTGTAGATTTAAAATCGCTCTCTTTCCATCAGTATGTTTCTCATTTCCTGAGGCTGTAAATTTGGAAGGTGAGCGATGACAATAGGAGGGCGAACTCCTCTTCAACACGAATAAAATTAAAACTATTAGTGGATTTCAGTAAAATTGCTCAAATTCATGGGGTGGATGGAAATTGCCTCTCAAGCTTTGGGCCCACTACATCCTGCTGAAAGAGGAGCTTAAATGTCCTTCCTTGTTACCCTTTATTGTGCAGTAAACCATTCATTCTATAACTTGTATCATTACACAAGCTATTGTTTAATGAAGATATGCAATAGCATTCTAAGATACATTTATAAATTGTATGTCTTTAAAGTAAAGCACATTCACAATAGTAGCAGTGGTAATAAAATTAAATATTTGAATGCTGCCAATATTTTTACAAACTTTATAGGGATATGCCGACTAGATCAGTTTTACACAAGTCAACTGGTTAGGTGAAGAGTTCCTGGCACCTTGCACAGTTCAAGCAAACCACAAACTTTTAACATAAAACATTATTCCAAACATATTAATGTTTAGTATCGGCATGTTCCTGGAATGCAGCTCTGGTATAATTGTGCACTGACACTTACAATCTGGTTTGATTCTCTTCTCTATCCAGTCTTTTTTCGTCATATTTGGAACTAAATATAAAATGTCAGTGCTAATCTATGGTATGTACAGCCAGTAACAATAACTAAAGTTGTGTTACTGTTTTTTTTGCATCAATGGAAAATGTGTGGCGAGCACCAATAAGTGTGTTGCCTTTCTTAGCATACGAGAACTTTGCAGAAAGATCCCAGCAATGTGAACTCGTTCCACTCTGCAGCTTTGCAAAAAACAACACAGTCACACTGTACACAGTGGGCCGAGGGCCAGAAAAACAGGATAGTGAGAAGCTAGGCTGACATCCAGTGCCGGTGAAACACCCCCATTACACAAACGTCTACGCTGCTAACGAGTGCACATTTCCACACATACAATACAGCTGTTGTGTTTCTAATCCAGAGAGGCCCTGAGCCGCAGGAACAGGGCGAGTGCTCAGTGGCGGGGCACAATGGCGTCTAGTCACAGCAGGCAGGGCCTAGAAACACGTGCACAGACGCACACAGAAAGACTGATAGCTGGTGAGGAAGGATGGATGCACGTCACACACCTCCCTCCTATTCCCCTCATCAACCTCAAAAGTGTTTTCAACTGACACCCATGGAAGTCAATGCCACTCTCTGCCACCGGTAAACACCAGCAGGCAGCCACATACTGACAGGCTGACGAGGGCCTGGTCAATCATTATCGAATGCCCAACAGTCTTACAGGTAGGGGACACACACACACACACACACACTAAATGTTTCTCAGCTGATTGTAATTAAGTCAAATTATTTGGAATAATGAGGTATTTTAAATATCTTTAATCTCTGCGACACATCCCTCCTCCTCTTGGAGGAGTGTGCCTTCAGCCCCACGCTATGTCAGCCAGAGTTGCCTCTAAGTCTACCACACAAACACATGATTAAGAGTTTGTAGGGAAGCTGAGAAATTCCTCAAATGTATTCCACAGGATTCACAATGCCTTCTAAAAGCATATTGTATATTTGAAGCAGGTGCTTACAGTGTTCCAATAAAGTAAAACTACTCTGGGGATCAATAAAGGATATATAATTATTAACACACACACACACACACACACACACACACACACACACACACACACACACACACACACACACACACACACACACACACACACACACACACACACACACACACACACACACACACACACACACACACACACACACACACACACACACACACACACACACACACACACACACACACACACACACACACACACACACACACACACACACACACACACACACACACACACACACACACACACACACACACACACACACACACACACACACACACACACACACACACACACACACACACACACACACACACACACACACACACACACACGATATTTATGATGATTAGTTGGAATGGTATTTCCCTTTCTTCAGTAGAATAAAAGCACGGGTAAATCTCCCTTTAATAGAATTAGTCTAAAGAGCAACGGCAAACTGAATTCTCCATAGAAACCTACAACAATTATGACAATGGTTAGCCTTATGGTGGGCTGCGGTTGAGGATGGGGGTTGTCCATTGTCAGTGTGCTGCTTGAATGAACTGAGTATTATGGTGAGAGACTGCAAATCAAGTGCCAAGCCCTCCCTCAAAGTAGACGCCACTGTCTACACAAAATCCACAGTGTACCAGGCTACAAGGAGAATAACAGGGAAGACAGCGTTTCCCACAGAGGCATAGAGAAGGAAATAAAAAAGGCAGTAACCAAGGCCGGAGGAGTTGGTTGTGGAGGGCGGTAACTAACGGTCTGTGAATCAAAAAAAGAGCGGGAAACCCGGAATTGTGAGAAAGACAGGTTTTGGGGGGGGGGGGGGGGGGGGGGGAGTGGCCAAAGAACATGAGCAAGACATCAGCAGGGCAAATAAACAGAAAGGGAGCTAATTTCTGCACTGCATCTCATTTAAACATTCCTGTGTAAAGTTTGTCGTTTCTATAATAAGAAAAAACGAGGCTCTTGTACAGCATCCATACGGCTCAGCTGGAAGTGGACAACAATGTAATAAAAAATAATTTGCCATTTTGGGAACATAACCCGTAAAAATAGAAAGTAAAAAAATTAATCTATATATAAAAATATTCATCTCTTCATTTAAGGTTGTGTTTAATCATGAGGCTTCCACCAACGTTAACATGGGGAAGCCCATGATTTCCCATTTCTGAAGTTGCAACTCAGACATAATGTAACATCATATCAATATCAAGTTACAAGCTGTTTGTAGGCATGCCACAGGGTTAGCACATCCAAATGGATTTGATTTGCTTAAGACTCAAAAGCCTTGCACTCATTATATCCCACATGCTAAGCTCTCCAGAGCCCTGGCTCCAACACTCCATGTGCTTTTGCTCCAACTGCTACCGGCAGTTACTGATTTTCTCATGCTACTCCCCAGGCCGCTGACTGACTGATGGAGGGCCCCCTTTTAATCATTCAACGTGGAATTGGGCTCATTGGTTGGCCTGTGGTGGTTTGTGATATGTGATTGTAAACTAACTCCAACACTAATGTCTTCCAAAGTGAACGCGTCAACCACTCCCCTTAATACATTTAATGTAAGACTAGCAAATAGTATGCTCTTCATGAATCTGCATTGAATGTGCTGTAAGAGCTTCAAGACTGCTGTGAAATACTGTGCTGCAAGCAAACCCCAATACACTCATGGCGAGTGCCCAAGTCTTGCGTTTATGGCATCAACGCTGATTGAGGATCTTGACAGATATGGTGGAAGACACAACATAAGAAAACATAGAATTATCAGAAAACTAAAATGAGGTTTTTGGTGGGTGGGTTGCCAAACCAAAATGTGTTGAAGACATCCTTTTCACACTTGGAAGAGCAAGGTCAAATCTGGTGATTCTCTTTGTACAGAAACTTGTCATTTTGCCCGTGAGAACACAGCAAAGTGAATCTAGCTATATAGGATAAGCTTAACTCACACAGCTGCCCAAAACACCGACACCAAACTGTTTTAGTCTGTTTGACTTTACTGTAGGTGCTTGGTTACTGGGAAAAACACATTTTGTTCCCTATATGCTACAGATATTTGGATGTATCCCAACTGTGAAGAGCAGAGACGCTAATGAGACAGTAGCCCGCAGAGAGGGATCTCCTCTGAGTAAGGCAGGAGCCAAGAACCCATTGCTGGATCATGTGTCACTGGCTGATCAAGAATACCTGGCATTCAGTTTATGGTCACAGAAGTGGAAAGCTTCCGTTACAGCAGACAAAGCCAGGCGGTTCGGACCGCTAAACTGCCACTGTGACCAAGAACGGTGGAGTTTACTGGCTACGGCCTAGGTCATTTATTTATCACCTAGACTCGACAGGAATTTGAGGTTACTGCTGTGGATCAACATGTTCAGCAACAAGATTTTGCCAATTTTTTTTCCATTAGAAAAATATGTAAGGTTGCAGGTTAAACAGATGATTTGTTAAAAAAAATTAAAAAAACTAAACTAAATAACCAAGGATCTCTCCATGTTTAAGCTGTTTGTTGAAGTAGTATTAGCTAAATGTTGTATGCACTAAACATGGGGATGGCAAAAAAGGTTAAATACAAGACCCATGGGATGCTGTGGGAGGAGGATACTGCTGAATACATTGAAGGTAATCTTGGGTCAGCGGGTAACCAAGACCTGAGGCCGTTGAAAGGACAGAGAGTAATCCCACCGTCACAAGTGACTTAACGCTACGTGTCCCATGGTCTAGGTTTAGGATGAACACAGCATCTCATTCTGCACTATTACTACTAAAAAAACACATGAAATAATAGTGTGGGAGTCTTCCTGACCATGCCTGAATACCAGGCCTAACCTTGGCACCTAACTGATGATCATGACAGTGAGTGAGACAGAAAGCCAGTGAGTGCCCTGGGGGAACAGACTTATAGGTTCATTTCATTTAAAACTGCTAGATATTTTACATTTTGATTTCAAATAAGTTTAATTCAGTCTCTCATCAATGGAAGTGTAATGCACTAACGTTACTCACGTCTAGGCACAAATAAACTGAGAGACTCCCTGGAGAGTCACCAGGAGCTGTCAAGCACAGATGAAACAACCTCCAGGGTTTGGGTTTTTGGCAAGTAAAAAACCCAGACCCTGGCGAATGTAACTTCCACTGACAGACTTTGTGTGTTGTTTTTCTCCAAGTCAGCCAACAACTTAGTTAGAAGCAATTTACCTGTAGTTCCGATTTCCATTCATGAGGTCTCTGTCCGGATCGCTTCCCGGATCACTGCAGTCAAACGATGGAGGGGGAGAGGGACTCTTCCTCCGTTCAACCCGGTGTCTCCTTCGGTACGGCACCGCCTCTTAACGGCCCGAATGTCCTGGTCTCTGCTAGCTCCTCTTCCCTGTCAAACGAAAACAAAAAAAGAGGGCGCCTCGTTTCGTCCCCAGCGTCCGCACACGGTCAACGTATCCCACAGGACGCCACCGGGGAAAGCTACCGGTTGCTCAGCATGACGCCGTGAAAAGTGAAAGCCTGCTAGTTAGCCAAGTTAGCTCGCTAAGCCGGGTTTAGGGGGCTGGATGGGGGGGCTGAGTGGCGGGGAACGGGCGAGAGGAACTGTCAGGATATCATCTCAGCGGGGTCATTGAGTCCAAACGAGTTCCTCCAGAAAGATGTGCATTAAATGAGACTACGTGAGTTCGTTTCTACTGCACAGCGAAGCGTCAGGGCTTCGGTAATTAGCTTAACTGGCTAGCTCGGCTGTTCTGGCCGACGACGGTTACTTTAATCAAGTAAAATAAACCGTTAGACCGTTGACACACGGCCCCGTATCCCCAAAGCAACGTATTGTAAAACGCCGTCGGTCCGTTCGTCTTCTGCAGTTTGTGTCCTGGTGCCGGAAAAAATAAATAAAAAAACAACAACCCTGTCTACACCGGGCAGTATCCGCCGATAAGTGTCAACGTCTTCCGCCTGGTTGACAGGTCAACTCTGCCGGGCTTCGGCAAACTAGCTAAATATGGTGAAGTTGCCTTTCTGACACCGACAGGAAGAGGTGGGCTCTGTGTCACCTGACGTCATCAGCTCCGCCTTCGTCCAGAGGTTCGAAGGCGGAGGTTCGTCCAACGTTTACAACCCCGTGAACACATTAGAGGATACAATGTCATTTTTAAATCATCAGAGGATTATTGTCTGTCTTTGTATTAAAACCCACAGTTTAGGGCTACATCTCTGTTTTATCCATTTTATTGTCTGTTCTGATTTCATCACTACTTCTTGAGATGTAGATTTAACAAAAATTCGAGCAAATATAGCATACTTATGAGTAAAAGAAGGGAAAAAAACAGGAGTAATAAAAAACAATTTTATTTTCTTTAAAAAATAACTAGACCCAACAGAGTTCCCATACTATCACATACAGAGCCAAAATAATATGCTTCCGTGTCCTTTCATTCAAATCTATTGGGAAGTGCTATGACAAGGACTGTTCTTGATCCGTGGCTTTAATATTGCTTAGTCAGACAGTGAGGCTGTGTGGAGAGGAGCGGACTCTCCGGTATCCACATGATGCATTACCAGGGTGACTGCCATTTCGTCTTCCCCCTTTGCAAGGTGCTTTGTGGCTTCAGTGAGTGAAGAACTGCATCTGGTTTCAGTGATACTGGGAAATGCACCAAAACCTTTTTTTTTCTTTTTTTCAAAGCACCAGAATGAGGGTAAAACATTGGCCACAACTGTGAAAGGCCTGGCAACTGGTGAGCCAAAATACATAACAGGTTAATATATATTTATATATACAAATTACCTTTGACACGATGACGGATCAGTAAAACGGTCTACAAAGGCATTTTGATTATGCAAGTTAATAAACATGATTTAAAAATCAAACTTATCTGATCCATTATCTTTTGATCCCTTTCAGCTCAAAGGGGCTCTGATCGTCGGACAAGATTTGAGGCGCTTAAAGGGCATCTGAGGTGGAATTGTGAAACCGTCTCCACGGTGCCCTCTTGAGGATACACTCTGACACTAGTCACAATATTCATAATAATAATGACAAAGGAAAAAGCAGTCTTTATAACCATTACACAATTGAGGCAAAATGTCCGAGCGCAAGGCTCCTAACTAAGGAAACCAAAATAAGGTGGCTCAGAATATCCAGTCATAAAAAAGAATTACATGCTTTTTTCCCCCTCCATCCAGAAAGTGACTAAATGTAACGGCAGGGCATATTAAGTAGTAGTAATAGTGGCCCACCCTGTCCAAAGTAGCAATCCCCTATCTGTGCCGCCCATGCACACAGAGCACCAATGGGTATTGGCTAACACAAGCTAGGGGATTGGGGCAGGGGATGCTGCAGATGTGTGATGCTAAAAGTGAGGATATACGGTAAGGATAGAAGGTGACGATGGAAAGAGTGACAAGTGATAGTTTGGCTTGGGGGGAAATAAGGGGACAAGTGCATTTGAAGAAGTTGGTCTCTACATGCTAAGAAAGAGACAGAGGGCAGATCTGTGTGTGGGTGCTTCTGCTATTTAGGCTATGAGTTGTAAATGCCTGCAGAGGGAAGAGTTTGTGGAAAGTAAAAACTGGGATAGGTGCGTGTGTGTGGAGGTACGCAAGGAAGTGTGCATGGGGAAGCTTAGAGTGCACTGTGTAGTGTCATCTCCACTGATACATGTTAGAATGTGCAGAATGATCGGAGCAAGGTCAATTTGCTGAACGCATGTTCAACTTTGCAGCACTTAAGTGATCACAGACTTTATAATTGCCTGCATTCAAATCGACAGAGAAGTGTTGACCTTGCCTTAGTTACTTATTAGTTCGGAAAGCTATGCAGGTGTGAGTGTCTAGCCTCAGGACAGACAATACTATTGAACTATTGGAAGTAAAACAAATCAATAAGTCAATTTTTTTTTAAAGTGCCTCGTAAATAGTAAAAGAGCAACACATACAGAAATGAAAGACTATCTTCCTGTTTAAGTGCCCCTTTTACATTAGTTGGCATCACTTTTGGCTGTTTAATAATGCTGGTTTAGGTGCATGGGGTGCAAGTATATTTGATAAACTCTATGCAAATGGTCCCTCTATCGTTATGGTAAGCATGCCTCTATAGGCTAAATCTCTAAGGGACTGGCCAACCAGCACAGAGAGTGCTGCAGGACTTCTCTCCTGTGTCTACGATATGCTACACCTGCTCTTTCTGTCTCTGCTAATATAAAGACCAGAGGACTAGCCTCACATGTGCTAACAAACTCTTATGTGCAGGACTGGTAGCACCTACATGCTAACACTAAGTGCTAATGTACATACCTCAGACTCCTCAAGGCAGTTAAAAAAAAAAAAAAAAAAACATTATTCAAAAACATGAATGTAGTTCATAAAGATGATCAAATGATACATGTAGGTGTGCGTGCCCAGTACCATCCCTCTGGAGGATCCCTGTACTAGGGGCTCGGAACACTGGCATCCGGCAATTCGGATGGGTAAAGAGGCAGCATCGTGGTGGCAGTTAAAAGAGTTTGTGATTTTTTTTTTAACCTGCTTTTCCTCCCATCCATATTGCATACTGACATACACAGGAATGTGAAGGTAGCATACAATACAATTACAGAATAATACCCACGTTAAAACCTTTTTTTTCACATAAAAAGAGCAATAGTCCTGGTAAAGTAAAAACAATAAAAATGACAATAATAATAATAATAATATTCATAACTGTTTTGAGTGCATGAGGCTGTAAAGTCTGCCTGTGTTTTACAGGTGATGGGCCTTATGTTTGTAGGTTTTGGGTGAATGACTGGCAGGTCTGCGGAGTATGCCTGGTGGGCAGTCATTTGGAATAAGAGATGAGGTGGTGGTGGGCTGTGTGCCCACTCAGGCAGAAATGAGGGGGAGGGGTTCGATTGTGGGAATGTTTGGTGTAGCTCAGGCGAAGTACATGGTCCTCAGGGTGTCGTGGTGAATCTGAACAGCTTTGGCCAGCGCCTGGGGGTCCCGACCGTTACTCTGACCAGACACATGGCTGCCCTCTCCACTGCAGAGAGATGACGGGGAGGGAAGTCGCAGAGCAAAGATCAGTCACACTTCATTTGTATCAGAGTTAATTAGCAGCTTTGGTGAATACTCAATTCTGATTACGGCATTCTACGGTCTGATATTTATTCAGAGCAGACCTCTGCTATGAATAACAGAACGTTGCCATGGACACAGCTCTCACCCCTGTACACAACGAGAGGACACCATTGTGTCATATTATTGATCTCTTTAGTAAATAGCTCTGTAATAAGTGACATGTACAGTGTGTGGGTCATTATTGCAAAATGGATGTTGACAGAGTGAGCATCCTTGATTTATCCTGAAGCTTTGCTGTACATTCTCCCTTACACATCAGTAATCAGTAGTCTCTCAAACGTGGGGTCACTTAATTTGCAGACAGTGTCACAGAGCAAGTACATTAGGACCGGTGTAAATACATTTAAAATATTTCAATGAAAATGACTTGAATTTACATAACAAAATTACGATTTTTCCAATAACTGGGGTGTAAATGTTTTGGGGACCAAAAGTTGTCTTTCAAAACCGCACTCACCTGTCATGTTCTTTGTCCACCAGATGGTAACGGGCACGGAAGGCCACAAGACGGGCATAGTAGGCTGGCGCGGGGATGGAGACTGAGCGGGTACAGCGCACGTAGGTGTGGCACAACTGGTACGTTAGAATCTGCAACTCATCAGCCGTGAAACGATTGTCATCCCATAAGACGTAGTAATGAGACGGCCGGCTGGTACCCTGGAGACAGAGGGAAGGCAATAATTATGGGATGAAACACACAAAATATGCCTATGCAACAGTACTGGGGTTAGAGGCCTTCATCTATTCAGGGTTTTTTTAAAACACCAAAACATGTTTCTTCTGTCAATATTACCTGTATGCCCGCGTGGCTGCACAGGTAGAAGTCAAACTCAAAGGGATGAGTGATGCTGGTGTCCACTGTAGTCCCTGCAGGAATATTCCCACTCTTCCCAATCTATCACACACAAAATATGTATTATTACACATATCAAAACAAGTAACTGTGAAAAGAGAACAATTATTAAAATAATAATAATAATAATAATAATAGTTTGAAAATAAAAAGCCCACCCTTTCAGACTTGTCAGCACAAAAGAGGCGTGTGTGGTGGCGTTTCTGCACCACAATGTAAGTGATGCCTGGCTGATAGTCTTTCTCCAGCTTGATGCACGCATCTCTGATGGCCAGGAGCTCGTAGTGGAGAATCTGCACACCAAAACATTGTTTTCTGTGCACCAACTATGATATAATAAATTGAGGTAGGCATTTTTACATATGTAGGACAGTCCAATGGAGTCTAGTATATCCGTTTCAACCTTACCTGTGGCAACTGTCCCTCAGGAACTCCATCTCTGTAGAAAATGATCCTGGTGGGCTTGAACCGGGTCGACTTGTAGAACTGAATTAACAGTTCGCGCACCATGTACGACAAATCTTCAATGATCTCCTGCCTGGGCCTCTGGACTCGCACTGTGGCACAGTATCTGCTGGGATGAGCATCCATACTGCCTACCACCTGGAGGAGACAGTTAGAAGGAAGTGACAGAGTTGAACATGGAACACTAACGGGGCTTAGTGACACATATGCATAATATGATAAGGTGCTTTGCATTAAGGTATCCATCAAATTTAAGACAGAGAAACAGTTAGACTCCAACTCAATCCACAGTTACCACTCATTGGTCCCAATGCATACATTTGTACGTTAGCATCCCCTACAAGCTGCCACTGGGAAGTGTGGGAGGCTTTTCATCAGCCTTTTATTTTTCTTCCCTCAAATTCTTCCACTGCACTACAATCATAATTTTTAAACCAGTTTTCCACAGTCGGGAGAAACAAGACAGACCCATTACATTCCACTCTCCTCTCCCATCCTCTATATGTGTGACTGGGGCATTTGTCATAATTGCTAGGCAACAACACAGCCAACCACAGCTGAGCTGAGGTCAAGGGCGAACGGGGGCTGACGTCATTTCCTTTTTGAATGCGAGTCAGAGATGAGCCATTTGTTTCCCTTTATCCCTAGCCTGACCTCTTTCAAAAAATGTTTGTGTTTACTGTGTATCCGAGCCTTAACAAAAAGTCAGATTGACTGCAGTGTCCCAGGAAATGGACTTTCAAAGCAGGACATTGCCACTAATTTAATGCAATAAATAATAAAGTAAACAAAGCACTTTGACAGTTCTTCAGGCTTAATTGCTTGTTCAGTCTTATGAACTGCCTGAGAGTGCTTAGACTTAAGTTATAAATTAGGGCTTCATTAATGATGTTTTAATGAAAATGCCAAAATGAATTACAAATGCCCATCCAAAGTTACCAGAGCTCAAGGTGATGAATTAATCTAGTCATATTCATCCATCGATGAAACAGTCAAAAAACATCAGTGCATTTCCCCATTCCTTTGGTGCATTCATGTTCCTATAACAGTCGAGTTGATAATAAAAACTCACATATGAATGGAATATAATGAAGCTGTGTTAAAGATTAAAAAAGGTATTAAAGCTCTTCTGCCTCAAACATACAATTCATGGCTGTAGGATTCTTTACCAGCATTGCTGTGTGCCACAGTCCCACAGTGCCACTGTTACCAAGCAACCATGACCATGTGTGTTTGCCGTTCTATGACATCTTGAGGTCATTTGCATTATTTACATCATCTTTCTTTTTTGTGCCCCTGTCAAACGTACATGCATATGCTGCATGTGTCCAACACAAATTGAACCTGCCCGACAGCCATGCAAATCAATTCTGTGAAATGTAGGAATCAATTACTTTGACTTGTTGGAATCTATAAGACTTCATTTAACTAGTCTTTAAATGCCCATCACAACCTAGAGAGGCAAAAGCACTGCAGTGTCCGCCGCACATTACTTCAACATGCATGTCCTGATCATCTGTGACATGCAATATTAGCACATTCCCTTCCTTTTTCCTGAGTTGTGTTCAAGGTCAACTAGTGTTGTTTAATGAAGGTGTTATTTATGTGACTTACAGCAGTAATGGAGGGCTTCTTGCCATCTCCAGCAGGGGGGTGCGTGACGTCTGCTCCCAGGAAGATAACCGGCTGCTGGAACACTGCTGACCTGAGAGTGAGAGGAGGAGATGCAAATTACACTCGCTCTTAAATGCATCTTTGGTCGTAATATTGCAGGAGCCGCTTCTAATTGACGGAAAGTTGATAGATTCATAAATATGAAATAAACTTTAAGATGATAATAATTATATGGTTTAACAGTGCCATGTATGTAAAAACTGCAGTCCCAGATCTTATATGGACAGCAATGACCTGTGGCAGTAGTCCACCATGAATGGGTTACATAAAAATGTCAAACACCCGTTTATATATATATACCTGACAAAATTCTTATTTAAATTCTCACTCCGGTCCTCCTGCCATAAATGTGTACAACTAATTCAAAAGCAGCCCAAACAAGAGCTCACCGTTGGTGAGGCACCAGGATGTTGTTGATGCCTCCCAGCTTCACGTTGATCTTGAGGCAGAGGTTGGAGAGGGTCTGAGGGGACGTCTTCACCACGTTCTTCACCTGGACGCACTGCGTGGCCATGCCCAGCAGGGTGTCTCCCACACGCTTTACCTCCGCTAAAGGGGACAGTTTGGAAATGGGACATGAAGAACACCATGGTGCTAAAGGGGCCGAGGCAACATTGTGTCAAGTTCGACTTTTGATGTCTCTTGATAATGTATATTTATGAAGAAGAAAACAAATGACACAGCCTACCATAGACAGGAGTTTTTCCTGGCAGGATGACGATGATGAGCTGCAGTCCAGAGTAGGTGTTCTTGAGGTGTCTGAACATGGGCTCCACGCTGTCTGCTCCCTGGGCGTATTTACAGAAACAGGGCTGACCTTGAATCGGCATCCCAGCATCCTTTGAGATTTTACGCAGCTGGTCTGTGAAGTTCCTGAAAGAAAACCAGAGTCGTTGAGACAAAATTAATTTTTCATACTTTACTGTTGCCTCGCACTGTATCTCTTCCCTGTCATCAGGAAATGTTATTAATGATATAATGAAATGAATCATTGTGTTTGAGATACCAAATGTAGGCGAAATATGGCGTTGTGGATACACATTTCTCTCTCTTGCTAGCAGCTAAATTATAAATGAACCGAATGACTTCCCAATATTAAATGCAAAACAGACACATTTTTTTATTCCTCCCAAAATAAATTGATTGCAGCTGTTACCACTCATTAGTACTTACTTGAGCACCTCTTCTCTGCACTGTTTCTGGGGGGCAAAGCAGGCAATCGCCCACACTTTGATCTCGATGCCGTTATAAAACTGCTTTCCCCTCATGTCCCACACTCCCTGGTTGGGGGTTGCGATGGCACGATTCTGTGGAACAGAGGACCGGAGGAGAGAGAATTTGAAACTAAAATCTACTGCAAAATGGCATACACTACTGTGTGTGAGGAAATATACAACTGAAGGAATTTCTGTTTGGAGTGTCCCTACTTCAATACACTCCCATCATGACAAAAAAACTGATCATATTTGAAATAATAAATGAACCATGTATTACCCGTCCTCCATACTGCAGGATAGGGGCTGGAAGCACCCTGCCCGTCACCTCAGCCATTTCATCTTTCACCTTGATCCCAAACTCCTGGATGTACGGGTCCAGGTTGAAGTTAGCATTCTTCATCTGTGCACAGAGAAAGACCATCCATTCGTCATACATTCCCATATATACCGTCGTTACATCCGCTGTGGAGCCTCCCGCCCCCAGTTGTCTCTACAACTCACCAGCCTGCTGATCTCCTCTTGTCTGTCGGGTGCGGAGCGAGCTGTGGCTTTGATCATAGTGGAGGTCTGATTATCTGTCAGCTTCTTGATGCATCGCTGACCTGCTACAATGTTACACACCTGGAACGAGTGAAGCCAGAATCATTGGGCTGTAAATATTGGTTATTCACAATAATTGCATTAATCCTGGATGCATCTCAAAAATAGTTTTCAAGTCGGTGTACATGGTGTTTTCACATATTAATTAAGTGATGGACTTAGTTATTGTATCACAGCTCAATCCTCCTTTAGTCCTTCCTCACCTCCAGAGGCAGGTAGGTGTGCTTCTGCTCCTGCCCCACCTGTAGACAGGGTAGGTGGGGGTATTTTAGCTGCAGGTTGTACTTCTGCTTGAAGTACTGGGCCACTGTACATTCTACTGTCTGCCCACTTTCGAGCTGCAGGGGAAACCTGGTTGACAGGACAAGAAACATGAACTATGGTGTGAGCTGGTAAAAAGGATGAGTTAATGATTGACAGAAGACCTTGTGTGGATACACCCCTGTGGGGTCATGAGTGGCGCCCCAGTGACAAATGCCCCCGTCATCGCAATGCGTCACTTGCCAGCTCCTGGCTTGCCGATTTATCCAGGTTGATATTAAATGTTAAAAGTAATGACAATCACAATTTACGACTCCAAAGTAACATATACAAGTTGCTTACTCAGTTACCAGCAAGCAATTCTCTTTGTCTTCATTTTTATTAAATTATAATTTCAGCACTAGAAATAAATCCTTTTAGATTAAATACTGACGAATACTTAAGAGGAACCTCTCCAATGCAAAAACTTCCCAGGGGATTGAAAACCTTTTGAGGAAATCAGGAACTTTTCCTGCGACGGCAGGGACTAGAGATTAATATAGTTCCTCTAAAAGAGTTCCAGGTGCAAAGAAAGTGCCAGATAAAAAGGGAGAGGTTGGTGTGAGTGCCAGTGAGGGACGAGAGGCGCCACTCGAGCAAAATAAATATCCATTAAAACAGTGAGGCTGTCAACTGTGGAGACAGACGTTCTCAAGTGTTAGGTATTGTTTTCTACCTCTGCATTTCTCCTTTTCATTCATTCATTCAAACATCAGAATCATGCAACTGTACCTACAGAGAACCACAGGATGACCATGTCGTTGTTTCAACAATCCGTCACTGTTCTAATTGGCCTTATCCTCATAGTTCCTCAGATGCAATGGATATACTAATAACGTAGATAAACAATGGGTGCATTCTCACGTTTGGTGGCTGGCAGGTCGTCGGGTGACATTGCATACACGATACTTCCTCCTCATTTGGCCACAGTGAGTCACCTCCACCTTCAGGCCTGGTAATTCCAACATCGAGTGGTGTAAACAGACACAGAAAGACAGACATGATAATTAGAAAAAGAAGAAGAATCTTTAGACGGAGGCATGAAGGTGTACATTTATTTCCTTGTTGAGGGCTCATCATGGTGTGTTTCACACTGGCTAGTCACCCACCTTTAATCTCCTTGGTGAAGCGGACCCTTTGCGAGTCTGTGAGAGTCTTGGGCTGCTCGTCGATATTGCGGATGTCCAAAACTTCACACATGAACTCGATGACAGGCTGGGCTTTGTAGAAGGCCGTGGCAGACACTAGAGGGAAACAGAGAGCAGCAATAAGTCCATAAAGGAGAGCAACTTAACAAAAGGTTGATGGATGCCTGCAACTTTTATGCACCATCACCATTTAAGGTATTTATCAGAGCCAAATTAATGTTACAAACAACCAATAGAAGCCTATATTTATGATATAATTATAAATTAAATAATGTTTAACGATTCAAGTCCTCCTTGATCCCAGATCATTTTTAACTTTTCACTATTTCTGACCCACTGTTTCTGTGCAAAATCAGTAAAAACAATGAGATCCCTGGCTGACTCTCAGTCAGTTGGTGACTCACCATCAATGTTAAGCATCATCTTCCACATGGCGGGGCGCACAGACTGGTGGAAGCCAAACCAGACTTCCCTCCCCCCACCCAGTGGGTGGTAGTATCCTTCAGGTGGGGAGAAAAATGATCGGCCCACTGGAGTGTACCTAATTAGAGGATGTAGGTAGGAGAACATTCTGAATGTGCAAAAAGACTTAATACAAAGCATGACCTCAGTATGACTTCATATCCAGTAAAGCTATCATCTCATGAAGGAGGTTTCAGAATACACTCAATAGAAGAAGAAAAAAGAAACCTGCATGGAAAAACACTAAAAAGGGAGTTAAGAGGAACATTGCCGTGTTTATCTGAAACAGACAAAAGACAGGGAAACATTCCCACTAAACTTTTCAAACTGTGGCTTGAAGAGCTATCGTTATACCCGTGCCCTGCATTGTTCAGTGGATACATTCACACAGGTCTCAGCTCACAACCTTTGTTTCGTGACTCTGACCCCTGGAGCTATGAAGGTCCGATGTATGCGAGTAGAACCGTCCAGCTAACCTTGCTCGGCTGCACTGACTACTACTATTACTTTGACAACTTGGCAAAAACATGAATGATTCATGTACATGAATATAACTCAATTTGACAGGCGTGCGGGTGTTGCCGTATGTATGTGCGAGTGTTTGTGTAACTGAGCGAGAAAGGGTAACGACGGTGTACCTCATAGAGGCCAGGTGGCGCATGGCCACATCCAGAGCTTGGACCGAGTCAAGGGGGACCTGCAGCCGACCGCTGACCAGAGTCTCCTGAAGCAGGCGCCATGACACTATGGCCAGCCAACGGATGGACACCTTGAAGATTCGATCTTTGCCCTCACCTGGGATGGTTACCTCAAAATCCACCTGGAGAAATAGAGGACAGAAAAGACAGAAACGGAGAGGGGAGGTAAAGAACAAGGCTGCAGGAGAAGGAGAACCACAACAACCACCAGAAATTGAATGAAGATGGGCTATTAGCAAGAAAAGATCGTTATCAAGCTGTGCAGCATACTGGAAACCCAATTTCATACAAGATTCCTTATTCAAGAAGGCATTTCACACAAAAGTGGGTGGTTCAGAAACAGAAAAGAGTTGGATGTGAAGATTTAATACGTTGAAGTGTGTACGGGAAATGTGACGCTACAGCCAGCCGCTTAGATTGGCATTAAGACTGGAAACTGGAAAATACAGCTCGGGCCACCCCTCTTTTTTGGTTCCTCTGCTGTGCCTGTGGTTTCTGTCTCCAGGGCTGCAGACCTGATTGCAGAGTAATCAGTGACATTGGACACACCTGGGCCAGTTGTGCCCAATGCATAAAAACTTGAGCAGCTCTGCCTGTAGCACATCATGCAGCCTTGTTGGCACTTTTTTTTTTAAACATCACTGTAGCACATGTTGAGCCTGCTACAGTTTACAGACTTTACAGATTCCTCCCATCCATTTGTTTGTTTGACTTATTTTGACCTGTGTTTTTGTCACAATTTTAGTGCTGGGCTGTGACACCAGGCTCTCTCCAAAAGTAACACAATCCACCTACTAGCACCTCTAGAGCTCACTTATTAACACATATCTTGTTTGTAAAAAATTGTTATAGATGTGTTGGACTATTTTGAACAAAGGTTGCTATATTTGCACTGCGGAGGGGTGATGTAGAAAGGCCATAATTATGGTCTATATTACTCTAAATGGGACCACAATTTACTAAACTAACATCATGCTGTATTGTACTGCGATTGAGACCATAAACTCATGTTGACAATGTTTACTGAGTAAAACAAGTGAAAAGTAGGGTCATTTTCTCATAGACTTCAATACAATCAAGACTCCACCTGCTGGCCAGTAGAGAAGATGCACGTTTTAAGACACTTCCGCATTGGCTTCACTGGCCGTGGACTAATGTATTATCTAACTCTCTGCAAGAAAGTGAATAAGAGCTATTCCTTAAAATTCAAAGACAGAACTCGAGGTTCTCAAATGTACATTAAAGTAGAAGTCCCCAATGAGACAGCTAGTGTTCCATAATACAATAGGTGTCTGTGATTGTTATGAATACTGGGATAGACATAAGTGCTTTACAGGAGATAAATAGTGCTTTCTATTCAGTGTTTTTCATAAACCCTTCCTCCCCTTGAGAAACAGTGTAACTCCTGTTCCAACGGGTCTTAAGATTGACTTTATTGATCCCCGAAGATAAATTAGTTGATGATAATAGCATTGTGTAACATTTTAAAGCAAAACAACTTCAAACATCTACCTTCTCACTCCCAATAGGAAGCGCTAGCACCGTGTAGATGTTCTTCTTGCCGTCATACACTGGCTTCCTGTCACCAAAGAGTTGGGGCTTGAAGTGTTGCACCATGTATTCCACCACCTCCCTGTAGGAAGCGACACACACAAACACAGTATGGGATTAACGCGCGCCAAAAAGAAAGAAAGAGACCCTGCTCTGCCAATTAAATCCATCATCTGATCAGGTGGGGGGGAGGGGCAGTTCTAAAGATGATAGAATATTGATCAAGCAGGGTGCAGCTGTTGGGTGCAATATCTCATGGTCACAGGGGGAGGACAAAAAGAACAGGGGCCCACTTTTCAATGCACGGTGCCTTGGCCTTCATAGAAGGGAGGGGGGGTTGTTCTGAAAAGAAACAGGTCAAAGGGCTTGACCTTTGCAGGCCTTCTTAGAACCTTTGTCTCAAACCGTAAAACCAAAAGAAACCCTCTCTGAATGTTAAAGCAGGTGTATAAACACATACAACTTTCAGGGATTCTTCCATAGAATTTCAGGTTTTCTTACTGTTCAGTAACCATGTATTTGTAATTGATTTGTTTCCATTACTGTTCCCACACTTGTTAATTGGGAGGACAGCAAAGCTCAAGGAGTCTCCTAGAGTGTTCTTGTCTCTGCTGTTCACAAAATATTGCCTATTCAATCAAGGAACAAATGTGGCGTGAGGCCACAAGTATTAAGTCAGGGCTGTTTAAATACAGATCAACACATAATGTCAAGTTATTCTTTTCAATTTTGGGGGGAAATAATAAATACAGTTATCATTAAAATGGTGTAAGTCTAAACAAACGTTTCAACAATAATGGCTCCCCAACATTTTTAAACTAGCATCTTCCTTCAAATAGACAGATGCAAAAAGACACAGACCATCTATCAGGGCTTCCTAGATTGATTCTAATCTAACCATTTTACACCCCATCTTTCTAAATGAGTATTGCCGATTCTCCAAAGGGCCAAGGCCATTAGTCAGCAGCACTGGGACAGTAAACCTGAGTGCTCGTGGATTGGGGTAGTGCCTAGACACTGACAAAACACAGAGTTGGCCTATATAGATCATATTCCTGCTTCAAGCCTGTCTCTGATACCTGACACATAACTCCACACAAAAGACCACACAATGTATCTTGTTGACTGCCACCTCATAGTGTGACATGACAATGTGAATCTGAAGCACAGAGAGAAGAGAAAAAGGGAAAATGGCATTCTTGTTTTTAATTGGTTGCAGCAGAAAATAAATGAAGGGGGCAATACACTGAGCACCTATCTCCTCTTCTCTCTCTCCTTATGGATGAATTTACATCTCTCCATTGCACCTTATTAACTCTGCTTCCTCCCCGGAGTCGTTGTGACTTCACGTCTCATAGGGTCCATTGGACCTGGAGGTGTCTGATGCTGGTGAGCCGGCCTCCCGCGTTGGCCCTGCTGATGCCCCGCCCCCCCTCCTCTCTACCTCCTTCTGTTTCATGGATTGGAGTTCCATTCATACATTGTCATATTCATGTAATGTGTTTATGTAACTTTGTAAATGCTGTTCATTCTGTACACATGACATCTATTGCTTCTGTCCATCCGGGGAGAGGGATCCTCCTCTGTTGCTCTCCTGAAGGTTTCTTCTCTTTTTTCCCTGTCAAAGGTTATTTTTGGGGAGTTTTTCCTGATCCGATGTGAGGTCAAAGGTCAGGGATGTCGTATGTGTACAGATTGTAAAGCCCTCTGAGGCAAATTTGTAATTTGTGATATTGGGCTATACAAAATAAACTGAATTGAATTGAATTGGAATTAAAAACAGTCTAGGAATGAATGGTTTCATGAAAAGAATATCTTGAGATTGCAAGCATGTAGTTACTTGCAACATGCTTGCAATCTCAGTATATTTTTTTCATGTGACTTTTGATTTTGACCCAATCTTTAAATTGATCCTGCATCAGACAGCAAACGATTCAAGCCCACTTACAAGGTGAAAAGGTACTGCCTGAGGAGAAGGCTTCCTACTGCTTACTGTGAAGTGAAACCCATGCATACTTAGGCGTTTTATTTTAGATGGATTCTACAAGAATAATGCACATTAAAGCTAGTAAGACCAATCTATGACAGGCAGTCACGGGCCAAAACAATAGTAAATGCATACTTTTTAACCAGTTGCAACCACTGCATGTAAAAGCGTGTCTAGACCTGAAACTCAATCTTGAGAGAGGAGCTCTGCTTTAGCTGCAACAGGTATATTTCAATATTATTTCCATCACAAACTTAAAAAATAATTATTGTTATTTTAATTATTTAATTAGTTGATACAAAGAATAAGATTTAAATCCCAGTTGCATTGTTCATGCTGAAAGTAGTGGCGACTGTTGGGCTTTCACTATACAATTTCAACCTGTTCCACTCTGCAGACACTTCAGCTGCTTGTTGACTTCTTAGAATGCATACCTTGCTGCCACAAGATAATAAATAACCACTTATGATATGTGACAACAGACAAGTACTGATCGTTTAGATTCATTTGGGACATCACAGACGAGACACACAAGAAACACCAGATGAAGGGTGTAGCCACGTCCTATTACCTGTTGACTCTACGCGGGCACTTGTCGGGCTTAATGTCCACCTCATAGTGATGGACGTCAATCTTTGGAATCTCCACCTCAAAGTAGTTGGCCAGCAGCTTGATGGGCTTGCCCACGGTACCCATGCCTGGCCGACGGGGGGCATGGAACACCTGCTGCAGGGGTGGGGGGAAGTCCTCCATGGGCTCTGGACAGACAGGAGAAAGGGAGCCATTGATGAGGAGAGGTGACAGAGGGGAGGCGTTTCAGAGCCAGACATGGTAGGAATGAGGAAAGAGATAAACAACAGTTAAAAGTGAGGAGGTGGCAAAGGAAGTGGTTGTGAGCAGCAGAGGCCAAGGAGATGAGGGCGAGGAATGTGGAAGAAGTCGGGAAGGAAGCATCGTCAGGGGCCAAGAGGACATGATAGGTGGACAACCGAGTGAATGGCAGGCACAGGAAGAGATTATCAGAATGGATCAGTAAAGCAGCGAATTTTATAATAACCTTGTTATTATGTATGTTTTATATAACATACATCTTTTGTATGTTATATAAAAGACCAGTCATGGGTGACGGACAGAGATATTGACATGGCATAAGGGGAACAGAAACATAAGGTCAAATGAGGATGGACAGGGGAGAGAAGGGGGAGGGTGATAGAAAGATAAATTATGGCAGGGGAAGAAAAGGAAAACATTGTGATTTTTAAGAGAATTTATCTTATTCAGTCAAGATGTCAGAGGGGGTTCTGGGATTCGGCATACTCCACCCTTATTTTTTACATTGTATAGACCAATTGACACATCAAATAATAGTAAAAATGATGTGCAGATTTTATATCGATAATGAAAATAAAATCTTGCCTTAACATTTTTTCAATTTCAAAATAGGTCTTTCTGGAAATGTCTTCATCTGTGTCAGTTATTTTTCAGTGGTTTAAATTTGGCATTTGTTGGTTCAAACTAGGCCAAAAGAAAAAAGCAGCATTTCATTGGCAGTTGAAGTAACAAGGATTCCACTGCATACACCGATTAGTGACCATCATGTCTTAAAAACAAGTCTGAGCCAGTCAGGAGAGGATGGGGTGGGGTGGGGGTGGGTGGAAGGGGGGTCCTGGACTGGGTGCTAGATGTGAAGCTAGCTATGACTCCTGCCTGAGAGGGGCCCAGTGCCCTAACCTCTGGGTCCCCAGAGAACAGTCCCCCTCTACCACAACAAAGACCCCAGCTGCCCTGCTCCTCTATCTCACACACACACAAACACACACACAAAAACGCGGGTGTACGAATAAGAGGGAGCACCCTTGCTACGGTGAACACACACACCCTCATACACAGAAACAGAGGGGGCCCCCTCTACATTCTCAGCCTCACCATGGAGACACCACGGCAACACAGCATTGTCATGGATATCAGGGGACCTGTGTGTGTGTGTGTGTGTGTGTGGCTGTTAGAGGAGATATGGGAGGAGGCAGGGTGCCGCTGTGGTCATATTGAAGAGACTGTGGTCTTTTCGGTCACTACACTAAGCGATGTGGATCCAAAATTGGAAAAGCTCTGCTTTAAATGATGGAAATGCTCAGGTCCAACGTACCACTCAATCATGTGCTCACTAAGCCTTTCGGCAATGCCAAACTGACAGGAAGAGTAACGTCATCCACGAAACAGCGAAAGATGCGTGTAGAATCACACTTCACTGCCCCGACTCGGACACACCATAAACACAGACGCCAGACATGTGCTGACCACACGTACTCCATGTGCAGGAGAGCATGTAGATGTGTGTGAATACTCAAGTGTCTCCAGTGAGTTGTGACCGCCGCGCACTCGCACAATGACACACACTTTTCCCTCGTGCCAGTGAAGGCAGATGGTGAGCGCTTTCACACATCCCAAGACAATAGCAGTGTTTCCCGGGCGGTAAGCCTGAAAGCAGAGCTTTTGGTGCTGCATCACAACATGAAGACGCTCACAACTTTCTGCCTACGATGACGTAACGAGCAATAAGACCAAGAAGTCCCATGGGAAAGGACTACTATCAAGTCATTTCAAGGGGAAACATGTACATTTGTATGATCCTTTGGTGAGACACATAGTACAGCGTCTTCAAGCATTCAGTAATGCTCTCATTCTGAATTCAGTGTGTTACTTTAAAATAATTAAATTTTTCTGAATTCAAGTGTGGCTAATGATAAAGAATGAGCACTACTGAGCTTCAGTGCAAGCAGAAATATTTGAAAAATTGCCTCACAAAAGACATGAGGCTTTAAAATGTTAAAATAGGGAACAGTGGTGACCCCCGTCCCTCATCAGGAGAGCACAACAGGCCAAGTGCATGAATGAGAAAGGAACAGACAATTATGCATCAATTGTTTTGTCCAAATAGTTCTCTAAATAATTGGCTGTTGACCATGAGCTAAACATGGCAATCAGCTCTATCTTGGAAAATAGCACATTGAATAATCACACTTCAAACACAAAAGCAGACACTGAGATGAGGGGCCCCTCGGGACCCTTCCCCCCATCCTAAAAAAATTAAAACAAGCCTATTCAACTGAATTACATGTTCAGTGTTTGGATTGACAACATCATTTCAATCTCAGGCATACTTGTACAAATAAAAGTACAGTTATGAGTTCACCAATCATCTTCTTCTTCAAATAAAATAGCATTCCATTTGCCTTACCAAAGTACAAGACCGACTCAAGGCTAGATTATGAATGCTAGGGTTCAGGATTTTCCGCAATAGGTGGACTTTAGACCTGTGCATAAAGGCAAACACTAACTAGTTTGTGTTTTAATTGGCTGCTTCCACACCTCAGCCATCAAAGAAACCTGCTCAATAAAGAGCAGCACCAGCACTGATAAGCACTAGTAGATCTCAAGCATGCAGATTGAAGCTCCACATATGATGCACTGCACATGCTTCTCAGTCTTTCCAGGTCTAAAATAAGAAGAGCTTCCGTAAACTCTAACAGCAGGGATGCACAAATATCCCAATTACGGAATATGTTTGGTTCAACATTTTATAAATAATTGATGTTGAAAGTCTGTGTCCCTGAGGTGTGCGTGCAATGTACAGATGTTAAGACCACCTGAGCAGTGTGACCATCCCCAATCTGCAAGTGAACAGGGAGGCCAGTCTGCTGTGTGGGGAGTGCGGGGTGCAGCCAGCTGCTGCTGCTGCTGCTGTGGTGCTGCTGCTGCTTAAAGCCGGGCTTCACCTCATCCCTCCTCACCCAGATTCCCACGACCTCCCTGCCCCCGCGCATGGCTGAGAATATCGTCAGCGCTCCTCGAAAAGCTCGTCTACAGCTATTAATCTGGAATGAATAATCTCTACGAAGTAGTCTGCATGCAGACTACCAGAGAGCCCCCTCCACCTCCACCTCCATCTCCATCTCGTTGCGATGCAACAGACGGGGTTCTCACCCAGCGTCCCTCTCCACCCCCCTGACGCGAAGGCCAGCCTCCGGAGCCCCGTTTCCAATTGCATTATATGTGTTTGCAGCAACCATAACTCGGACATGCAGACTGATACCATTTAAAACCAGTAAAGTTTTAAAAAAAAATAAACCTACCAGCGCCAGACGGTCCCGGCTCCATCCCATTCACTTAGCTGCGCGGGCACAAGCTAGCTTGTCCGGGTCCTATGGTCAAACCGCCGGCCCCTTCAGGCTGGAAGCGTCTCAGACTTCCAGCCCCCTCCTCTCCGCGTGTAGTCTTCTCCTTCTCTCCGTGCTCCCCCCGCCCCCTGCCCCTACCAGAGCCCCCCCAGAACCCGCAGAGGAGTTGAGGCTAACGGCTGAAAGCTGCCGCTTGCTCGTCCGCCCACTGAGCCTGGAGGCAGTAACGGGAGAGCTGCAGGGCGATGCCGTCTTATTTGGGACCGGTCTTGCTCTGCGGGGAGGTGTGGTCTTTACCTGGCGCCGTGATTTGGCCGAGTCGTTCGCGTCGCTGTGGTTTCTCGTCTGTCTGTTGTGCTCCTACTCACCGTTCAAAAAGGATTTTCCATCGGAATAAAAAAAAGGCCAGCCCCTCACTCCCTAACACCCCCACCCCTCTAAAAAAACTTCTTCTTTGCCATTAGAAAGTGCAAAGGAACTGTTGATGAACTTGTTGTCACACCCCAGAGGTCGAAAGAGGAACTACACTGCATATATGCAAATATGGCCAGCAGCAAGTGTAAGGACAAGCTCACAAGCTCACGGTGTCTTTAATGTTTATTACAGAAACAAGGGATCCATAACGATATTAGCACATACACCCACAATAAGTAACCATACAAATAATGAAATATGTAACTTATTTAATTGGCAAAACAACGGTAAAATCCCATTTTAGTTGGTGTGATTTTTCATGGGTCTTCATCAAATTCTTTTTTTTAATCTCACTAGCAAAATCCGTTTTTAATCGTTCAATGTACTGTGATTTTGTTACAAATAGATATACACACTTTTTTTTTTGTATCTTCTATTTGTTGGACTTAAGTCACAGCTCTTCATATTATTGCAGAGCCCTCATCAAGTCCTCAGTCAACTTATTGTCATCCTCAGCTCCCAAAAGTTGTATACTTTACTTTTCTCCACATAGGCCATTGTGATCCTATTAGGTTAGATTACCTTTCTTTTAATTGTTATGCTTGGATATGCACATGATTATTCTCCATCTAGGATTTATTAAAGACCTCAATCGCAGTCTGAAAGACATTGAATCCTGGTTGGCGGAAGTCTTTCATAAACTTTTTTAGAATATATCTGAAATTATATTATTTGAACCACATGAACCTCATTCCTTCCTTTTTTATTAATCAATTGATCAAGTAATAATTTCAGTAATAATTCATAATATTATTTCATTATTATACAATGTTTGGGTCCCAATATACTATTTGTTCGTGTACACTTTAAATTTGTCTGCACACATCACCTGTTAAAAACATTATGATATGAAACCCATTTTAGTATTTAAAAAGAAGGCTATATGGGGTATGAATATATTAAATATGAGTAAGGCAGTGGTGGAAAGTACACTGTATACATATTTGTGAGAGTATTTCCATTTTACTTTACAAGACTTTATACTTCAACTTCACTAATTGTGCACATTGTTTGTATATATATATAAATATATATATATATATATATATATTGATTTTTGCTAATTAGTCAACCAATGAATACATTTATAATATTCATAGAGATCAAAGACATACATTTATTTGTCAATGTTTTGTTTAGTTTTTAATAAAATGTGTTAAAATTTGAGGATTAGTAAGTGTAACAGCTAGAGTATACCTGTCTTGTTAAAATATTGTATGCAAGAGTTCCCTTGTTGAAAGGAACTGAGCGAGATTTAGTGGCATCTAGTGGTGAGGTTGGAGATTGCAAGCAACAACAGACCCCTCCATTCATCAAGTGTGGCCCTTGTTCCCACGCATTAAGTTATAGAACATCATTAGTTGTGGTCATCAATAGTGTTTCCATCACTAGTTTAGCTTTTTGCATCACTGCTCCTCCATCTTATTGCACCCAGCCGACGTCAGTGTTTGTCCCACAGTAACATTTGTCCTCCTAACCCTCCAGCACTCCTGACATGCAGCATCACTGCAGATTAGATATAATGATGATGTATATTACATATTCAGTAGTTTTAATTAATATGAATGATATGATTCCTTATATAACTTGTCATTATAATACCCATTTAGTATGTGTCCTTATTGCTATCTTATTTGAAACATACTTGTTATGTTTTCCATCTCACTAAGGTCAACTCAGCACTCCTGACCTGCAGCACTACTGATGCAAAGCAATTTTATATTCAAACCCAACTATTGCACATTCCCCAAACAAAGGCCTCACAATTGGGATGATTAATATTGTGTTTCTTCTTTTTACATTTTTTTTAAGTGACATGGAAAGGGTTACAAAATCCAGGATTGAGACTAGAAAGCAGGATAAGGGTGATGATGTTGACTCCATTGAATACGTATTACTTATACAATTAATGTAAGTATTTAGTATGATTCCTTATATAATATAGCAGTATAATACTTTAGCATGATGTGTCAGTGCTGTCTTATTTAAAATATATATGTATGTGTTCAAGCACTCTTGGCCTGCAGCATTACTAATGCGAGGTAATTGTATTGGATTTGCACTTTTTTTTTACAAACAAACAAGCCACACAATGATATATATTGGGTTTATTAACAGTGAGTTGCAGTTGATATCCACCGAAGACAAGACCGGGGCTTGACGGGAAACGCCTGACTTTCGCCTGATCTAAGAGCTGATTGGCTCTTGGTTTTGACAACAAAAAACACGTTTTGTAAAAATCCCAATTGTTATCTTTAACACTACATTGTTGGCTATTAGTCTCATGCAATGACGGTTTAATCTAGTGTGGTTGATTATAATGCAGCTTATTTGTATAGCACTTACTCAAAACGAGCAACGACGTGTTTTAGAAGGCATCAAAATAATTAAGGATATATTACAACGCCAAATACACGCACATTTTCACATAACTGTATATACAAACAATCACTTCCAATTTACAATATAAATAATAAAAAAAAACGTGGTCTGCAAACCACGACTAGATTACAGTTTGGTTTACTTTTATGTAAACGTTTAGCCCGATGGTTTTACTTGTAACTTATATACAAATACTTGAGTATTTTTATATCGTGGTATTTCTAATTTTAACGTTTCTTATGGACGTTAAATTCATCCACATACTTTGAAAATCTACTAACGTCCAACCGGAAGTTGTCACTGCGCTGTTACGTCACTTTACTCCAATGCGGAAGAGGTCGTCATCGTTAAAGCTGTGAGTTGGAGGCTCTCTGAAATGTGATTAATTTGACAGTAATTGTTTGAGTAGAACTGCGTCGGGTTCAACCGTTACAATGAGTGGAGCGGTTTCCACGGAGCGTTTGGGTTTTCCGGACGACGTGTGACTCTTTTTGGGCTTTTAAAGCCTCACAGCAGTTAAGTTCAGTGCATGTCCCGTGAGCCAAGCGTGCAGTTAATGAATACATCAATCACTGGCTGCATGTAACGTTTCAGAAATGACGCTCTTTAGGCCATATAAATAGTGACTTCGTCATTGTCTCTGACTAGGGAAGGGGTTGGTTATAATGTCGACATTCATAACCATTTTGAATAACCTATTTTTAGACTGTTGAAAGCCCGAACATGTCGTGGATAAGGGAGGGTGAATTAAACCTGCTTGAAAAGATTTCTGCCAATATCCTGAAGGTAAGCCTAATTGTGTACATTCATAAATACTTCTTTGTGTGTACCGCTCTCTTCCCGTTTTTTAAAAATCTCCAGAGGCTCATTAAACAAACATAATTATATATGAAATCTCCTTGCTAAATCTATACACTATGAAACAAAATGAAAAGTATTTAATTGTGAAATCTTTTTCCATTTTGATATAAAAAAATATATTTGACTCGTTTGTAATCTGAACTGTTTATTGTCAAGTACCTTACACATACACAGCATTTGACTTGGTGAAATGTTAATACATCGGGGCACAAAGTGTGGCTACTTTGCCATCAGCACCATTCAAGGGCAGCAACTCAGGGTTATACGCGTTATCAGTTAATCGGCTGACCCTATTCTCGACCGCTGATAAAGACTGAGATGCAGGTGAAAGCTCTGAAAAAAAACTACTTTTTCTCAGGTAATGAATTAAACTTAAAAGACAGGAAGTCTTCACATTGTGGAGGCTTAAACCAGAGAATATTTGCCATGTTATCACAATTGTTGCTTTTGAAAAATATTTTTCTTTCTTTAAGCTCTAAACAACTGTATTAATAATATTACTTAATGTCTCTATAACCCCAAACTGGTCCCGACTCCCCTCATGTGGATTGTGTCTTCCAGGCTGGACCCATGCCGAAACATGTGGCCTTCATCATGGATGGCAACCGCCGCTTTGCGCGTAAGAAAAACATGGAGCGCCAGGAAGGGCACATGCAGGGTTTCAACAAGCTGGCAGAGGTGAGATTGCTGTGGGATTAAAGCATGTCTTCCTCAAACACATGAAATAGGTTGCTCACACATGACCCTTTGTCGCTTCCACACCAGACATTGCGGTGGTGTAAGCATCTGGACATCCGAGAGGTTACGGTGTACGCCTTCAGCATCGAGAACTTCAAGCGCAGCAAAAATGAAGTGGATGGGCTGATGGAGCTGGCCAGGCATAAATTTGAAAAGCTGTTGGATGAATGGTGAGTTTTAAAGTTCAGGAACTTTAAAAATAGCTCTTTTACTTCGCTGTTGCCTTCGGGGCAAGTCACATTTTCTTCATCATATGATTCATAGATTCCTTAAAGTTACATTAAGAGGAACCAAATGCTGTGACTGTTGTGTATTAAGTTGAGTGTCTTCGCGAGACTCAAACGTCGAGCTCTCAGTTTGAGTGTTTGCAAAACTGAACTGGGCTTCAGATGGATAGTAAGTAGCCTGTTGTAACAATAACTTTCTTCAAACTCCCTGTTTGATGCTTTTAAATCTGCATGGTTCACGGTTGCATTTGAAAGCACAAACTGAAGAAATACTGGAGTGTTTAGCTAAAACTGGATACGTTAACTGACACAAAATCCCCTCCCCCTGCATTGGCCAATGAGTAAAACATACTGTGGACTGATGCCAGAATGGCCATGGGGAAGAAAGGCTGGCTTATAAATAGGAGTGTACAATATCAGTTATTTCCATGTTATTTAACTGACTTCTCTCCAATTCAAAAGAATATCTAGTTTACACCTTTTTAGATTATTGCCTCTTATTGTACTGTAAATGCATTCGTTAGTGCAAATGTAGATGTAAAAGAAATTATCAACAAGTAAATGCTCGTTAATTTTCTTTTCCACAAATGCCCACTAGGTGGTGACCCAAGAGCGCTCTCGTAGTCTGTTTTATTTTGTCTTGTATTGATTTGCCTCCTGTTGCTGCTTTTTTGGCCAGGTCGTCATTGTAAATGAGAGCTAGCTCACAATTGAATTATCTGGTGAAATAAAGGTTGTTGTCAATCATCATCATCATCATCATCATCATCATAATAATAATAATAATAAATAGTACAAGTTTGAGCAGCCTTGCCTTTTAAGCCCCGACCTATTTTCTAGGTTTCTGCTCGAAATAACATTCCCAAACTGAAAAAAAGGTGTAGCTCTGCAACCACAAAGGCTATTTGAATAATGTTGGTGTTATAATAAAGGCAAACCATGTGTGGTTTTGTTCAGATGTGTAAATACTATTACGTCTGTTACTGGTTAAGAGTAAATAAAGATGAAAGGCAGCAAAAGTTGAATTTCCAGGTTCGCCTAGGAAAAAAAGCACTTTCAGGATGATTATCTCTTGGAAGGATGCACCGAAACAGCAGCGCACAGCAGAGGTCATAGCACAATATGGGACCAGTCTCTCTGCAAAGTAAAAGTAAAACAGAACAAAGTTAGAGAGGTTTTAGTACAGATAAATTAGGCGAAATGGGCATTTGGGCAATTTGAATTTTCTCATGTACCAAACCATATATTTCACTTGTATATTACTTATGGTGTTCAATACAACCAAATATAGCAGTCTTTGTTGATTAGAAGAAGAAAAATGATTTTTTTTATTTTTAAAAAGCCAAAGATAAGCAACATTTGTGACTGTAAGCTTTTTCTGATAGCATTGAGCTACGGGTTGCTAGTTCCGGAAACGTGCTGAGTGGGCTGACTCCTGATGATTATGATATTTTCATAATTCTTTCAGTTGGTGTTTGAGTTGTGTGGAAATGGCTTACTGATTCTTGTAGCCCAAGTTCTCTTGTTTAATTTGACGTATAACATCAATACATTTGCTCATGTTTATTGTAAGGTTTTACACAGTCTAACTATAATGTGTAAATCGGCACCCAATTGGGTGCCATGGGGCTTAAAAAGCTAAATGGTCGTTTTTTTCTTTTTCGTGCTTTTTTGTTGTTGATCGTTTCCTCCTGTCTCTCTCCTGCCATAGGGAGAATCTGGAGAAGCATGGCGTCTGTGTCCGGGTGCTGGGCGACTTGAATATGCTGCCACTCGACCTTCAGCAGCTTATTGCCAAAGCTGTGGTCAGCACCAAAGCGCACAATAAGTATGTGTTGTATTGATTTGTTCCTCCTCTTCTATGACCCTCCTCATTCAGAGCTCACCTCTTCCACCACACTGGCCATATGACATGGACTGATTTCCTATTGTACATTATAAGTGACCACAGATATACAACCGCTTGTTTTGCAGATGCTTCCTGAATGTATGCTTTGCCTACACATCAAGATATGAAATCACCAATGCTGTCAGAGAAATGGCTTGGGGGGTGGAGCAAGGCTTGATCAAAGCAAGGTGACAATACTGAGTGGATCTTGTTGATATTCTGCCAACACCCATAATGCAACCCGGAGAGCTTTTGCTCTAACGAGCGTTGTTTGTGTTCTGTCGTGCTCAGTGACGTTTCAGAGCCGTTGCTGAGTGAGTGTTTGTACAGCAATAAATCTCCCAATCCTGATCTGCTCATCCGCACATCTGGAGAGGTGCGACTCAGCGACTTCCTTCTCTGGCAGGTGAGAGATGAGAACGACTGCATGGAAACATGGTGACGTGAGATGATTTTTATTATGATTAGAAAATACTACTTACTTTGAAAATACTAAAGTAAGAGATGTGAATTCCAAGGTTTGGTTTAGGGTGAAGTGATCGTTGCCAATTAGTGGCACTGGCTAATCTTTAGGCATAGCAGCTGTAACCCTGGTTAGACTTGTATGCGCAAAGTATTAACCTCCAAAACATGGGTTTAAAGAAGGCTTTTAGTTTATGTGGAGACAGCCCAGAATATGTCTTCGCTGAATACAAACAAAATCAGAAAAAGTTGAAGATATTCGTCAGATTATATTTTATCAGGCCAACACCCAGAGGTTATCAATGCACTGGGATTTTCCATCAGAGTTGGGTAAATCACAGACAATAAACTGGCAACCACAAGTTTATGATGCCAATTTTTAAGTGGGAAAGCTATCGTCAATTTTCAAAAGTTCGGGTGAGGCTATAAACAAAGTCCACCACGGTCACATGAGCGCAAGTACACACAACGAGGCTGTGAAGGAGGAGGGAAGACCTGTCGTAGTGTCATTTAGCTACAACTTCCTTTTAAGACACTTAAAGACCTCAACATTCTCAAGGACTGTGTGTGGCTCAATGGTGAGCAGGGTCGTCCTTCAATCAGAGGAACGGCGGTTCCTCCGCTAGCCCATGTCGATGTGTCCTTGGGCAACACACTTAACCCCAAAATCTGCTCCCGTAGCTGTCGGCAGTCTAGAAAGCGCTGTACAAGTACAGGTCCATTAACTGACGCTTTATACATCGTAGAACAGAACGTTAATGTCTCTAAAGCTTGTGTTCACCACAGACCTAATTTTATACAGCTCACCAAAAACCCATTTATAAAAATTCAAAACATTGAATTTGTGAAGGAGCCTTGTGTCATGAGCAGCTATGGACGACTCGGTTGCCATACTTTGTTCAGACTGAGACCAAATGCAGTGGATTCTTTTTGCATTGCGCAATATCACCCATACCACATTAAGATCGTAAGAAAAGCAGGCTTGTTGTTTTTTATGTACAATTTCTTTCATGACTTATAATTCATACTTTTTTATTTCGATAACCACAAGGTATTATCCACCAAAGTAGGCTCTATGAAAGACGGCATTACCCAAGTAGACTAAATGATTTGATCATGAAGTCAAACACTTTCCGTCCTCTCCTCTGAGACTTCTCTTGGTTCTCTTCCATGTCCCACTCTGCAGACTTCCCACTCCTGTCTAGTGTTTCAGTCCGTTCTGTGGCCCGAGTATTCGTTCTGGAACCTGTGTGAAGCCATTCTCCAATACCAATTAAATCACACATCCATTCAGGTGAGGCCTACATGAGGAGACACGGTTTGTTTGTGTGTTTGTTGTCACCAATATGGGACTCTGCATTAGAACACAGTGGCCTTGTGCAGTTTCCCTTCCTTTGCTCCTTTCTCTCAAAAAACTGAACTGATACTTCTGATTGCTATTTAACCTATTAATCGTTGTGACAATAGTAGCCACACAAATGAGTCTTTAATATTTAATATGAAGTAAGTATGGGCCGTTTGACTGCTTGGTTCATCACTCGAAAAACATTCACAAATTTATGTAATGTGTCAACGGGAGAAACATCCAAAATTGTGATTATTCGAATGCAGGCAAACTGTTTTGGCAAATGAGGAATAACTGGCCACAGGTATATTTATTAATATTTTGAATATATACGTAATGGGATATTTGCTATATCAAAGTATTGACTCATCGATTTCAACAAGTGCCAAACATTGACAGCTTTATCAAATGGATATTAACTGCAGGGTTATTGTTTTTATTTTGTAATGTCCAACTACAGAATGTCTCTTCTCGCTCTACTTATTCTGGCACCAAACATAAATTAAGAGAAAAATAAAAAATTATTGCACGTGATGTTGCAAAGCAGCAAAAGCTTTGGTAACCGTAATACCTCGTCTATATGACTTCAGCTTAGTTGGTTGAAGGGATAGATTTGATTTTTTACACTTTTCTTAAAAGAAGAGTTAAATATTTTGGGCCATTATTATTTGGTAAGGCAGTTTTGTGTTGCCCAACATCTGTTGCATAATATGTTCTTTGAATCAGCATCAGGATTTCTGTGAACATCTCCATTGTTGTTGTTGTTGTTGTTGTCTTCTTCTTTTAGAAAGCCAGAGACCTCCATCGAGAGCATCAGGCCTTCCAGCAGCTGGAGGCGGATCGTGCCTGTGTAGCAGAGCACCTGCAGCATCATGGGAACGGGAAGCCCGCCGACGCCCAGAGAAGACAAGAGGCACTGCTGCGCTACAGCACCTGCCGGGAAGAACGGATTCAGGACTTCCTAGAAGCGCTGAAGCGCAAGAGAGACTCTTTCTTTAATGACTTATGGAGCGACGGCGTATCGACCTAGGAAGCCTCCGAGGACCACGGATCCTCCCCTGTCCTCTTTCCAACAGGGCTTCCATGGAAAAATTAAGCGTGAACAGTAACAGGGAATGGTTTCATTGTGTTACTGAATTATATTTATAAAATGTAAAAAAAAAAAAAAAGCGAGAGGCCAATTTTACCCCTATGGGGCTGTAAAATAATTGATATTTATGATTGAAGATATTAAAAGAAGTCTAATATGGGAAAATGTCTGGTCAAGATGTAGATAAATTGTCTGTCAACTGCATGCCATGAACTGGAAGATCAAAGTATAAGAATGAAAGCCAGGGATCCTGTGTTTTTTATAAATGCTCCCAAAGCAGCCGTCCAGATTAATATACGTCAGTGCAGTTTTATTGTGGAAAGTGTTTGTTGAGTGTGATGTTGATGACTACTATATTTTGACCAGCTTCCTTTAACAGAATAAAGTGATTAGTGTATGTCATCTATGATTAAATGATGTAAAAATCTGACCTTTGTACTTGCCTTTAGTAACTGTTGGAGAAAGTACTAGACTGCTCCACTAATTGACATGATAGACAGTTTTATTTGAGAAATGAATTGCATATATTGAATCAGTCTGATTGTATATATTTGCTATTTTTGCTCAAAGCAAATATTTAGCTTCTAGTTGTAATGTGTTGGTGTGTATATATAAAGCTGGGTAACTATGACTCAATTTTATCTCCTAGTTAGTCTGTTTTTTGTACGTCCAAACTGAAAAACATCAGTGAATGCCCTTCTATAGGAAATATTAATATTAACAAAATAAATTATTTTTAGTGAGGCAATCTTAATTCTAGTGATGTCACTTTAGTCCAAATGGGGTAAGAAGTATTGAGGCATTTCATTAGCAATACCACAGTAAGAAAATACTCCGTTTCTAGTAAAAGCAAATGCTGACAAAATGCACTTAAAGTATCACCAGTAAAAGTTGAAAGCTAAATGGCCCCATTTCATTGGTATATTATTACTTGTGGATAAACAAGTATGCAGCATTTATATGTCAAGGTGGAGCTAATTTATATTCTGTTGGATAGTTAACATTGCATCTCATTATAAAACAAAACTGTTTTGTATCGAAAGATACGATATACATACTAACTACTACAGATTTTACTCTGTGGCATTGCTACTTATTCTTCAGTAAAAGTACTTCTTCCACCACTGAAGTATTTAGATGGCGAACTGGGCCTACTTGTTGTCTATGATGGAGTGCATTATTTCGACACCACCCTCAATCAGAAACCTTCAATACAGCGCCCCCTCGCGGCACTGATCAGTATTTTACCAGGCTGCCTCCTGCCTCTTTAACAAATAGGCGGTGCCCAGATGCACGTGACGTATTTGCATCCAATGACAGACAGCGAAACACAAAACTGGTTCGAACCGGTTTCGTTCTTATATTTCAGCGTATAAACTACAAAAAACATTCGTTTGCATTATACATTCGCCATTTTACGCAGCGACTGGTCGGTTGTTGTATTATCTCTCCGGGCAATAAAAAAAGAGAAAGAAAAACACGTCTTTGCAATTCTATTTCTTTGTGAGCTCTCTGTTCCCTTCCTATCATCAACATGGGCAAATCGAAGGTAAGACGTTTGGTTTTATTTTTAACTCCGCGCGCTCGCTCCGTGTTAACTTGAGTCCGTTTGATAGATCTGCATCAGAGGAACGTCATCGTCCCCTCAGTGTGCAGACATGGCGGTCCGACAGTAGGAACCCTGGGCGGGCATCCTCCTCCCGGTCGTCGAAAATTAAAGTTTTGCAGTCTTGGTTGTCACGTGAAATTCCCCGTTATCCGGTAAACACGACTGATAAACGAGCATAATGTTATTTTCTTTCACGCCCTGCGCCACAGCTCTTGACAAGTGCACCGTTGACATTGCGCTGTCTTGTTTGTTTCGTAGTTTTCCCCTCTCTCTGGCAGCAGGTTGGGGGGTTGTCGATACGTTACGCGCCGAAACGTTAAATGGCGGAAACGATAGCTGCCCGGTTCGAAGCGAGAGCGCGGCTCGCGACCTACTTAACGACCGAATGGCGTTATCGAGCATTAGAACTAAGTTATTAAGCGCAACTTGCATGTTTCAGGAAGGGGTTGGGGGAGGGGAGGTCACATTTATTTATTTTTTACTGTTTTTTAGTCGGAAAAGTCCGACTTCATGCACGTTGGTTCGAAACGGGTTTATCGTGTCGTCGGTCGGACTGAATTAAATCTAAATTGTCCTAAATGTCTCTCGGTCGGCATTACATTACCACAACGTCACACGTGCGCGTATCGGTGGATTAACGTGTGCATCGCTTGGATTTTAAAATAAGATAAAATAAAATAATCCTTTATTAGTCCCTCAGTGGGGAAATTACAGGATTACGGCAGCATTGCTCACAGTAATAAGTAAAAAAACAAGTAGTATAATTATTATAACCTTTATTTCCTCGTTAATTATTAATATATTTGATTGAAGTACATTTTGCGTGTCGCGATGGCAACCCATGTTGCATTGTGTTTTAATGGATTATATTTTACAATAAATTTAAAATTAAAAGGATTTATTTCTGAAATCTCAACCCTTTTTTTTTTAAATTTGTCTCTGCTATCTTTCGCCTGGCTGCATTTTGTTCCATGGCTACAGATTAGTAAAGTAGTAATGTGGTCGGTTTCCCAACAGCTGTCTGTCGGCGTGCAGCATACAAAACAAAGGAAGCTGTCAGGGCGCCGTGTCACTGACAGGACGACACGTTTGAATTCAAATATGCGCGGGAAGTTCTTTGTCAGTCGGAAATTGCCTTTCGATTAAAGTGATGTTTGAGTTGTCAATAATAATTTGAATATTCACATTTGAATATTGTTTTTTCTATTTGTCTTTCAGACAGCTGTCCAAAGTGAGGTTTGTACACATCTCCTATGTTTTGATATTATTCATGATCTATTGGTGCTCTGTTATTGCCGGAGTATAATAATAATAATAATTTGAATACGTTTGATAACTGAGATTTGTGGTAAAGACTTCACCCGATGCCCATTTTGGGGCTGTGAATGGCATGTTTAGTTTGGATCATCATGCAAATTAGTTACATCTGCAATTATTACTGAAGATTTTCTTCCTCTATCTCAACAGGAAAGGCGGTTTTCCAAGCGGCTGGCTGCTGTGGTAAGCTTCAGAAACACATTCGTTAATCAGTTATTAAGGACTGCTATTTGGTTTTGTGATTATTCTTGTTCCTCACCCAGAAGTTGGTTTTCTAACAGCTTCCTCTGAGGATTAGCTTTAACCTTGACATTAACATGTCATTAACCCATTGTCTGTCTGTGTGCTTTCCACAAACATGCATCACTCAATATCAGTTCATCAACATTAAATTTATTTTTTGATAATTATTGTTAATTACAATACCCCCCCCCCCCCCCCCTGATCTATTGTCAAATACAAAATTAAATGTCTTTTGTTTTGCAGAAACCTACCAGAGCAGTGGAGACTAAGAAAAAAGCTCCTGTAAAAGTATGCAACTGATAACAAGCTGATGTTAACAGAACGTCTCTGTCACATGTGAAGCTGATTCATGGCCTTCAGTTCCTTGAAGGGAAATTAAATGTGGCCTAGTTCGAGAGGAAATACCTTTTGATGAACAATTTAGATGTGTTGGTATACTTGTTTTTCTTTTTGATCTGAAACATGTGATGTTTGTATACTTGCCTGAGTGCTTTAATCTGTTAATAATCACTTGTTATGTCATTTGTAGAAGGCGCTCAAAGCAAAGAAGGCCAAACAAGCTGAAAATGGGAACCCCAAGACTGAGGTTTGTTTCTTTTACGAGAAAGATCTTAGACAACATATTTTCTTTTCTTTAATGAACAATCCATGCGAGTAAAATTAACAGAACTATTCCAAGTATGTGAACTTATCAGAAGAGTGTCGAGGGGTGTCTCCATCCATTTATTTAAAGGAATAATTTTAGTATTTGTAGGGTATCCAATACATATTAATACTCGTCAGAACAAATTACATGTTTTTGAAGTATGAACTCGAGGGCACAAAAGTAATTTTCATAATATTGAGGTGGTGCTGGTAACTTTGAAGGAATATGCTAATTAGGGTGATTGTGAGCAAACGCTGTAATTCTGAACCGATAAAAAGACACTTTCAATCAAATGAAAGTTTGGGGAAATCAACAGGGTGTCTGCATGTCCTGAAAATGAAATTCTACAAACAGATTTGTATTTTTAACATTTATACTTGAATAAAGTTTTAGAAATCAGATGTTCTGTCGATACGATTTTCCCTCCATTTTTATTTGGTATTGAAAGGATCAGAAATGTCTATCCGGCTGAAACGAGCAATGCATGTAACGTATAACATTGCTTTCTTATCTTCTGTTCCCAGGAGCCAAAGGCCGAAGCCGCTGAAGCCAAATGAATAACAGTTGAAGTGCTCACTCTGTGTACTTGGTGATTGTACAGTTTTAAATTAGTATTTTTTACCAAGTTTTATATTACAAATGTCAATTATGTTCGTTTTTGGCTTGCACTTGTAACAAAAGTTTGTTGTCACATTCATATCCATTTTATATTGATTTCAAAATGATTGCCGTCCATATCTCGTAGACGTGGCATTTTAAGTTTGTCTAATCTTTTTTTTGTTTTTTTTAACTGCTGAGTAATAGATATTTTCCACCAAGTTGGAATATGAATCTAATTTTAAACATAAGGCAGCTAAAGCATATTGTTAAAATTTGAGGGAAAATAGGAATTTTACCTTTTTTTTATCTCGTATTTTAATGTAAAACTAATAATAAATTGCTTACCAAATGTTTTGAAACACTGTATGTTGAAACAAGTTGCAGTCAGTGAAAATACCACACACAAACAAATACAGTTATTAGGTCAAAAAGACTGATGCATCCCAAAAACATGTATGATGTGAACCTGGTCATCTGATGAGTCCAGTTAAGTTAAGTTACGTTATGTTTCGTTTCTCTTCTGACCTGAAGCTTTTCTGACTTTAATGGCTGATCTAAATGTTGAATAAAAAAAATTGTCAAAATGTTTTCATGGCATTACTTTTTTGCGACATGAAAACAAATGGAACAGGAAGTAGTTTTGGCTCATATTGGTGAGCGGCGGTTGTGTCAGAATCCCTTCAGGAGTTGGTACAACATGCTGGTAAACATATGGCTGCCTGTAACCCCCAAAACCATTGTCATGCTCATTCCTCAATGAAGATGTGTTTTCCTGTTGTTTTTTTGTCACCACAGAGTTTATGTTAGTGGCTTAGGTTTTATTTTCTACCTGCTTTAATATTTAATAGGTTTCTTCTATACCTGATTGAGGAAGTTGGTTGAAATGAGCCTGAACATGGATATTATAAATCCCTTCACCAGAACAAGGCTAAACCTGTAAACTTCCTAAAAATGTCCTTTGAAACATGTAAACGTACACTGCTGGGAATTAAGCAACACACTCTGTGTGTGTGTGTGTGTGTGTATATATATATATATATATATATATACACCGTACTGTCTTTCAATTGTATGAATTAACTGTTGCGTCAGGTAGAATTGTCATATTGTAGTTTGTCCAGCAACTGTTTGGTAGCTAATCTCCATTTATACTTGACATGTGCCAAAATATCCAGCTCCAGTGATCCTGAACTAAAATGTGAAACAGTGAGTGGATTTGTACAATATTTATATATCTTTCCTGGTGTAAATAATTCAGTAGACATCAGTATTTGAGTTGAAAGTGCTTTGGTGGGTTTCCTGCTGTGGAGAAGCCTCGATGTCTGCGCCGCAGCACCAGTAGAGCGCAGCACTGCACCCGGATGAGATGCTTATCCTCTCTCCCTCTGTCTCTCTCTCCTTTAAGTTGTCCAGGCTGTGAAACTCGATCAAATATGACGTTTTGTTTTGAAACCTTTGACCAGACTGCTCCCATCATCCAGGGTCCTGCTGTGTTTATGGTTATGGTTTATGGTTCAACACAAGGAGACCAAAGTAGGCTTCAAGCACTGTTCAGGATCTTTCAAGATCCTTCCATCTTTTGTGACGATTGCTTGAAAGGTCTTAAAAAAGAAAGTATTTTTCACAATTCATGTTTGTTTGTTTTTGGTGTAGATATACATTCCTTTTTGTACATATTTTGTATATTCATCTGGTATTTAATTCCCCTGTTTTTGTTTTAACTAATGTGTGGTATGCTATAATTTTAATAAAGTCAGAAAAGATTGTCGTATTCCGTCCTTTTTCTTTTCTAACCAATAATTTTCCAACTTTGGAAACACTATTTGTTCAAAACAGCTCACCAATCTCACCATAACTTCCACTTAGTAGCTGTTATGGAGCTTTCGATCAAATCACACAATCTTTATTACATGGAGCTTGCTGGAACGTTGTCATGGAAATGTAGATTTGTCAATCTCAATTTAGAAACCAAATTAGAAATGTAAACATCTCATCCATCTGCTGATGAAGATTGTGTGATGGGATCGAAAACTTCAGAACAGCCAATGAGTGGACCTGTGGATAAAATATTTGAACCAAGCAGGAAAATAAGTAAATGCCATGTCGACATAACCTCACCAGGTGACTGGAGCCACACTCTGTGGGTTGGGGTCAAACACATTTCTAAACATATAGTTTAAATAAGTTATGTCACCCCCCATGTGGTGAAGAAGGGCAGAGGTCAACTACGATGTTGGAAAACCTCAGGGTCAAACTCACCGACAACATGTGTGTTTTCCGATTTGCATCACACAACCTTCCTTGAGATTGCGTTTGAGCCAACATGGACGAGAAGCCCCTGGCCTCAGACGTGCAAAAGGTCACGCCAGTTCTCCTAAATACGGGCAAGCTGTTGTTTAGCCTCTTTAAGTTGTTGTCTTCTGTCTCTTTGTAGTCATCACGTATCTCTGTGGCTTTGTTTCTCTATGTGGCAAGTTTGTGTCTCTCTGTAATCGTTCTGGCCTTTTGGTAGTTATCTTTTTGTCTGTTGTCGCTTTTTGTAGTTGTTTCATGTTGTTGGGTAGATTGTGTGATTGGACATTGTGGTGAGATGATATATTTTTTAATCAAATACTGTTTTTAAGGCACAGAACTTACTCAATTTATTTTGAAAATTCTGATCACTTTACGGACTTGGCTGGAAATCGAGATTAATGGAAATAGTTTTTTAAGCCAACATTGACAAGAAGTCGCTGAGAAAATGGACATTTTAACATTTAGGTGATTGTGACAACTGGCTCCATCTACCGAGAGAATATTGGGTGACGTAAAATATCCCAAAACATCTACAAAACTGACCTTGTAATAAGATTGTGTTGTCTACTAATCAATTTTCAATCTCGCTCAACTCTTCCCACAGAGCAACCAACCTTTTTTTTTAAATGCAAGTTTCCCACACCTGCTTTACCTATTTAAGATCTAACATTTCAACTTAATAAATGAAGGATATGCTTTTGAGCCATTGTATTTAGGCCACATTCCCACAGTGTGCACATGACACTTTCACCTTCAGGGACTGAATGTACCAGCCAGTGCTCAACATGAGAGCGTAAAAACGTGGACGAGCCCATTCCTCCCAGACGTGGGGGTCTATGTGTTTCACATGTACCCCAGCATGCATTGTGTGAGCTGCAGGACTCGGAGTGCCACGCCCCCCCTCCCCCGGCCTCCTATAAAATCTTTACATCTTGTACATGTTGTACCTTCCACCCAGACGCAGGCTGAGCGGCCCCTCACGCCCCGTCCGAAACAACGGTGCACCTACAGGTAAGCACGCGCGCACGCTCACTTTTTCCCCTCAGAATTAGTAGTTTTAAAGAAGTAACGTTAAACGATGAGGAACAAGCGTCACAGCTGCTTTTGCGACTCCTAGAGAAAGACCAAAAAGGAAACGTGTCGTATTGTCTCTGTGTGGCAGTAATTGCTAGGGGTAGGCAATATATGTTGATGCGCCTTGTTTGAGTTTCCCATTTAAAAGTTAAATATTTTTAGTGTTGTGTTAAAAAAAAAAAGAAGAAGAAAAATCGTAAACTGTTTTTTGAGTCAATTGTTTTATGTTGAAACTACAGACTTTAAAGGGCAAACACACCTGCACTAAAGAGTTACATGTAAAAGATTTGCCTTCCACGAATTTAATTGACTGACTTTTTTTTGAAAAGGCAAATCATATTTTGGTGTGTTCTGCAGCTCTCTGGGACCAAATGGTAGATGTATTGTTTTCTTCAACAACTTTTCAATGTTCTTTCTTTGGCAGTGTGGCTGTTCATTTGGTACCAATACTGTGGTTTAAAATGACCAGTGGGCATACTTTTTTCTTAAGTCTTTTTTTTTTTTAATGAAGATTTTTTTATGTTTTGATTAGTATCAAATTAACATTGCGGTGTGCCCGATGCCACAAAGCTAATGGTGTTCCCCATTGTGCTTACTGCTCTTTGTTCAGCTGTTGGCCTCTGTGTATTACAGGTTGGATTACAGCCTGTTTTGTTGGGCCACTTTCCTTTTTGTTTAGCTTTACACTTATGTGTCAGTTTAGAGTTTTTTGTATTTTTTTTATTACAGTAGGTAGGAAAACAGTTTAGCTTGATGCTAATGAAGAAGCTTGGGGTCTGGCTCATTTAACTGACAAAAGCTTAATTCTTCAATGTGGTACTCTCCCAAATTCAACTTTTACTATGTTGGCCTCTTCACAGCAGCGGCCCGATGTTTTAGAGGTCATGTCTAGGGTTTTGTTATGTGCACCTTAGTAAATTGGCCACTAAAGGGGGGAGAAAAACTTTAATTTAAAAAATAAAAGCGTTGACGTCCCCTTAATTTAGCTTAGTTGAGCTGAAATGATTGGTCGACTAAAAACGACTGACTCAAGTTCACATGGCTATTTATTCTATTTTAAATGTGAAATTGCGTGAGTTGTGTTCTCTTTTTTTTTTTATGGACTAAACGATTAAGCGTAGAAATCTTTGATAAAAAAAAATAAAAAAAAATAATAATAATAATCTGGTTTCAGCCATAATTATTTTGTGATGCATTTCTACATAATTTAGCATGCCCTTTTGGTGTCTTCAAATCTTGACACTCATTGGTCATATATATATATATATATATATATATATATATATATATATATATATATATATATATATATATATATATATATATATATATATATATATATATATATAATTTTTTTTTTTTTTTTTTTTTTTTTTTTTTTTGAGAGTACAGTGCGTAGACGAGACCTGTAATTTTTAACCTGAATGGAAACTTATCCAACATTCCATGCCCTCATCACCCAGCTCGCTGGGACCAAGAAAAGGCAAACTAGAGCCCAACTCCTCACAAGCCGAACAGGATAAAACGACTACTAAAGCAATTGGCATGTAGCCACAGTGGAACAAATTGAAACCCACCTCCCAGCTTTTATTAATAAATAACAAATGGGGGGCGTGTCTGTTCAGTGGTTGGGCAGTGTAACAAGTGTTTGCAATGTTCCTTTTTATTTTTACAATGGAAATAGTTGCCAGTGGGTCAACTGTCTCCAGCAAGGAGACAAAGGCAGAACATCACTTTCATAAATCCTGCTGTTCCATACTCTGAAAAAGTGCCTCTTCAAACCAGGTAGTGAACCGAACTGTGTACTATTGCACTCCTTGTCAAAACTTTTTTATTTTATGGAAAATAATTTGACGCCTCGTGGGCACAGATGGGCTTCTGATCAGTAGTTGTCAGTTGCATCACAGGCGATTGTGCACAGAGAAACTATGGTAGCAGTTGCGTACATACCATAGTCATGAGTAGCGGATGCCCAGATGATGATGCAATCCTAAAATGCTGTTTCCCGGAAGATTTTTATTTTGTCGCTAGTGGTTCTGCAGCTACTGTTGTCTCTTCATTCTTTTAAATATGTTTACTCCGCTGCATTTCACTCACTCGCAGGAGATCCCCTGCTGCAGGGGGGTTGGCTGCAGCAGGGATTATTAAGTGACATGTGGAGGCGGGACCAAGAGGAGGCAAGGCAGTGCTGATATTTCATTGGCTGTTTGGAGTCAAGTACACAATGTACCCAGTAAATGTTTACGAGGGCTTGTGCAGGCGGATTGACATCCTCCCAGGGTTTTTATTTTTTTCTTCAATCTCAGTGGGAGAGCTGAAGTAACTTGACTTCAGATGCCAGCCCTCTTTGTTTGTATAGCCTCTCCTGATGGAAAGGCATTTTATTTCTACAAGCTTTTGCAGACTCTGATGAAAATTGGGTCGCTTTTTCATTTGAGGTAACTACAAAGTCTTTTGTCCAGAAAGCAAACATGGGTCATTGCCTGTGTAGCTAACTGAATCTGTCTGCAGCTGGTATGTTGTAATGTGGTCACAAGTGATGCACATATGGGAGGAAACACCCTCTTGCATTTATTGTAGGGCTCAGGTAAACCTGAATAGTTCACAAGTGATTCACCTTGTCTCCTGCCGAGGTATGTAGTGAACCACTCCTAAACACTCTCACCCAACACGAATCAGCTGACAGTAAGGATGTTCTGGATTCAGACTGACTTTTAAGTTTACATAAATTCAAAGAAAATGATTAAAAAATATGATAAAACATATCTTGACTTTGCGTCTCTTGTATGGCTCTGGCTCCAAAAAAACACCTTAAATCCTACAACTCTCACAATGCAACGTAATGGTATCTATTATTTGCCTGACCATGCCCACTCCTTTCAAATCGCTCACAGAGTTTGAAACACAGGCTGTCTGCAGAAAACTTTGAATCTCAAACCTAAACAAAGGACCTTGATGCCATCATTGCGGTTATTAGGAAGTCGGCGAAGCTTATCTGTGTTGGATGAACATCCATCCATCCATTATCACCCGCTTATCTGGGGTCGGGTCGCGGTGGCAGCAGGTTCAGCAGGCCGACCCAGGCTTCCCTCTCACCCGCAGCACTTTCCAGCTCATTCTGGGGGATCCCGAGGCGTTCCAAGGCCAGCCGGGAGATATAATCCCTCCAGCGTGTCCTCGGTCTTCCCCGGGGCCTCCTACCAGTTGGACGTGCCCGGAAAACCTCTAATGGGAGGCGTCCAGGAGGCATCCTGACTAGATGCCCGAACCACCTCAGCTGACTCCTTTTGGATGAACATACGGAACCGTATGTTGTTGCAGAAGAAGTGAAACGAAAGGGGTGAAAGCGCTTGTTGTGTGGATGAAACGGCATTCCCTGAGCCTGTCTTATGGTGACCTGGTTGGCATACTTGTGATGTAAAGACCTCCAATCACGAGTTCAAAATGTTGTTAATGTGACTTAATTGGTTTATGTTTGCTTTAAATTGGAAGCCCTAAGATTCCTCCTTGTTGTTCAGATGCCAATGATCTGAGTCAGAGCTAAATGTTGTCTTTGTTCAAGGTGTGACCAAACTAAATATCCTGATGACACCGTGTGATGCTGCATTTCAGGAGCAGCAAAAAGTGGATGTTCGTCAAAACGCTGAACTCCAAATTGCATGACGATAACACTGGATTATTATCGAAGATCCATGGAGAGGGACGGCAGCTATTTGCCAACTGAAATGGAAACAGATTATATAACACTGCCACTAGAGCAATTAAAATATGGCACTAAAGTAAATGTATAAAAAAAGGGCCGTTGCTGTCGCATGTTTCTAATCTGGCTGTTTGTCAGGTTCCTGGTGGCCAGAGGAGGTCTGTGGCATTTATTTTCTGCGCCAGCTGAGATTAAATGGACACATCAGGCTGGTTATGTAACTCTACACTCTGACACGCATGCTGCTTAGAAGAAGGCAGTATCACTCGGTATTGTTTTGTTTGCATTATTCCTATTTAAATACGAGTCAATGAGCAAATATCTGACTGTTCACAAAAGAGGGTGGAGGGTGGTGTAACACACCGAGAGTAATGCATTTCGACAGAGTATGTGGCTTATTTTTTTTAAAAGTAGGCATGTGCTGAAGCCAAGCTCACAGATCTGGTTGGGTGAGAGCGGGGCTGTATAAAAAGGCGGAGCGTGACTCCGATTTTCTCTAGTCCAAGTTCATCGCGCTCTGTTTGGCTTAAGCGTGGTTGGGAAGTGGAAGGTCCCCCTCGTCTGTTTTCGGGCGTTTCTTTTTTTTTGGGCACTCAAACCGGCCTCTGGAAGGTGAGGAATCCCGACCTGTTTGGCGTTCATGAAGAAGAGCAACCTTTCACACCAGTGTAACTCAAACCAGGTTGGCACATTAATGCTTCACATGTTTTTACCTCCTCACCTTCCCTGGAACCTTGCTTGCAAATGTTGTCAATCCCAGCAGAACGCGACTTACGGTGTTAACGGCGCAAACACCTTAATGGATTTGTGTAGTTTTATAATGTACAACCTCATCTGCTTTTTAAATGAATCTCTGGGATGCCTTTTTGAGATGACTCTTTCCCTGTCCTTTTTAATAGACCATCCAGTTTGTAAATATTAATGCTTGGCTTCTCCCTCCTGGGTACCTTTTTGTTCTACGCCACGGTTGGATGCACATCCATCCCTCATATGCTTTGGTGAAACGCCACTTTTTTTTCATCAGTTACACATGGGATTGTAATTGCGTGATATAAAAAGAATTGTTCTTTACTTTTGCGGCATCAGCTTATGGCGCAGCATGAATAAAGGCTCTGTTTCCTTGGAGCTAACATGACCATCTAATAACCGAGGGGGGTTAAAGGAACATTTCGGGAGGAAATTGTCAAGAAGTTCAGATCTTAAAAAATTATTTGAGTATACTTGTATGTTATGACACTTGTATTGGATCAGCACATGGATGTTTTGTGCCGTGCCTGCAGGCACGTATAGATCTATATATAGATCAGCTGGTTTATTTGCAAGTGAATGGCAATGTTCTCTTTTTGGCAGCAGTAGTCAAACTCCACTAAAGGTTTGGTAGTAGATCGTATCAGATGCTTCAATAAGTTGAGTGATGACTAGATACTTGATTTTAGTCTGTTTTTGAGACTCAACTCATTTCTGGAGGCTATACCTGGTTTCTAAGCTGTGTTTAAAAAAATAAAAAATGTTTTATTTATCTTTACTCTTGTTTTTGTGAATTATTTTTTTCTTTGCAGGTCTTGAGTCACCCCAGCTCTTCCCTCTGTTTGGCCCCACCTCGCACCACATCAACAGACATGATCATCAGACTGGGCAGGCTGACTCCTGGATACTTCCGCCTCCTCCAGGTAGGTGTAGCGTCACCACAGTGTGCAGATGATGGCTGAGATACTTTGCATAACTCTATTTGATGGGATCGTTTCTGATGACTAAAACGAATGCCGGGTGTTTTTTTTTTTTATTTTTTTTTTTTACTGCCACAGAATCTCCAAACCATCTCTAGGAAGAATGTGGAGTTAGACTCTGCTCACAATCTTAATTTTCCCCTTTTGCTAATTGTATTTTAGCTGTCAACGTGTCATTCAGTTTATTTTGTATAGCCCAATATTACAAATTTACCTCAGAGGGCTTTACAATCTGTACACATACGACATCCCTATCATCACAGTTGCTCTTTATCCTTTGCTTATAGAGGCATTAACACTGGTTCTAATCTGAACCGCGGCCGACGAGGGGCCCAGTGCTGTTCTGTGACCCACAATCTGCTTTCATCACCGGTATAATTAGGGGTGACACTAATCATTGTTATATAATTTCCTCTACGTTTCTTTTTGTTCGTCCCGCTGTCATCATAATCCACTCATTAGTAGTGACCCTCCATATGTCTCGTCCACCGTGTAAAGTCTTTGTTCGCTTATTTACACTAATTTGGAAACAAAGGCTGTCGCCTTGTATGGCTTTACATTGACTCAAAAGCCTCACAGACCAGACACAAGTGACTGCCTCTTGCATAAGATTTGACACATTGGTGGGACAGTCCATGTTTCTTTGTCAAAATATTTATTTTGGGGAGCCTACTATAGTGGCGACCAAGATTTCAACATGATTTGAATGCTATTTAATAAATGTGTGCTTACGGAAAACATTTTATTAGGTTTAAGGAAAGCTAGATGTTTAACCACAACTTCAACATCCAGTACCACTTTCACGTTCTTTGTACAGTTGTGTTTCACATTGTGCTCTACAGTCGCCTTCTTTAAAAATAAATAGGCAACTTGGCATTGGTAGAGCGCTTGTTAAACGTACAAAAATGTATTTATGTCCATGATGGCGACGATGAGATTGTTTAAAATGCTTTTCGTATACTATACAAGACTTTGGATTCTGGGTACGTGATTGGCTCCTTGGTGCCCAGAACATCGTGTTCCCCTATTTTCCCTGCCAAGGGTTTGGTCACATGGCAGAGGGCTGTGGTGCTGAAGGTGTTTGGTCTTTAAGAGGGAAGTCTCTTAGGACAAAGTAGTTGATGACTGCTCATTGTTTCTACTATTGGCTGACCCCTAACCCTTGTCCTGTTTTTTTATTTTTATTTTGCAGAGGCAAGTCGCTGGTGAGGTGCAGACGCAACCACAGGACCGTGCCGTCAACCAGATAGCCATGATGCTGGCCATCATGGGCCTGAGTTTGTCCTACTACAGTGCCAAACAGATGACGGAGAAGGTCCAGGTCCAACCTGCACCCTGAGGAGACTTTACTACCCTGACGGTGGAGATAATGCATGAGCCAATGAGAAGTGGAAGTGGGTGGGGGGGCAGCGACACAAGCGGTGACCTCTGTCAGTCACACTTGGACACTGAAACTTCAGGGCTGCTGCTGCTTAGTGTTTTTATACTTTCTGTTGTCAGGGTCTTGTGGGGGATGGCTCTCTTGGGGTTGTAGGTGAGACTGGTTTAATGGACTGGTTTGGGTGGGTGATCAAAACCAGCTGACTGGGTCTGACCATTAGTCATTACAAAAGTACATGCTTGCAAGATGCTGTCAATACTGTTCTGGACTACAAAAAGAGAGGGGGAAACTCTTGAATAACTGAATTTCGCCAGGGCTCACCGCTTGTCCAAAGGGGTTTAAATGGATGAACAGCAATGCCTTTAAGGAGAAGCTAACTGCACTTGAGATGTACCTTGTAATGAAGTGATGGCAGGCCCAGAACGTGGTTAAAGGGGATAGAAAGTTAGACCGACACTTTTGTTTTAGGTTTTCTGTCTTTTTTTTTTTTTTTTTTCACTAGTGAACATTGCAGAGCCTTGTGAATGGATAAAGAGCTGTATTCACAAACCGTCAACGCATATACCTGTGAAATGTATCTGTCAGCTTCAGTGAATAGTTGTGCAGAACATTTATTTTTAAACGCTACATTAGATCTTCAAAGGGACTTAAAACTACTCGTGATTTTTTTTTTTTCTCGTGATTTCACACTATTGTATCATAAATCAATGAAGTCCTGTTAATAAGATGTGTGACTATCTCTAATAGGCAAGCTGGTTAAGAACCTTTCCTGCAATATCTACGTCATGTTAATGCAAACATTTAACTTCACTGAACATTGCATAGGTGTGCAGACTTTTAATCCAAGGAAAATCAAAGTCTTGTTTTTATTGATGGATGAATGTATAACTTTATTTTGTAAAGATTTAATAAAGCTGTGAATATTTTGAATGAGTGTTTAGTGATCTATGGCGTGAAAACAGTCGCTGAGTTTGAACAGTTCCTCGGTTGGTGCTGCAGAGCTACAGTATTTCCTGTATCGGAGAGTCTGTGGTGTCATCCGCACTGAACAGGAAGTGGTCAAGCTGATGCATGCAGTCTAAGTTGTTTTTTGTTTTTTTTCATGCCCTCTTCCCACGCAAACCCACATGTGTAGAGACTTTGCAAACATGTGGTGGTAAGGATGGCTTTGCTTGAGCATCAGTAGCAAGTACTTGAGGCCTGAAAATGACGGTTTGAGGAGAACATACTCACCAAGTCTTTTAGTGCTAAGGAGATGTTCTACTTTTTTTTTTGTCAAGTTGTGTGAATGTTGAGGTCTACAATCAACATGCTCCAAGTAAGCTGGAATAAGATTCTAAAGTTTTAAAACTCAAACAAATGGGACGTCTGAGGAGATCTTGGATTATTTTGTTTTGTGAATATGCCTTAATGTGATGTCCCTGGATGGTAAATTAAAGAACATACTGGCAATATTTGTCCTCGTATGAAGAGGCCATCTTTCTAAACACTTTATGAAACGTTCTTCATATTATTAGACTCTTATTTCCTCAGTTACACACTGTTAATAACTTGGTGTGAGAACTAAAATCACACTTGGTTCCCCTGCAACACAGATGGGTTTGAGGCAGATTGGCGATGGCTTTTCTGCATGTCCTCTCTTTCAGGGCGTGGAGTTTAGAACGTGCGCATGCCTGCTCACCGTCTGATGTGATGCCCTGTGACAGGCTGAGACCTCGTTGGGTTGCCACGTGCCCCTCTGCCCACGGCGCAAGCCCCTCCCCCTCGCACATCACATCACTGGGCAAAAAATCTAGCTTTGCCGTCTCAGTGACGTTAGGCTCAGGACACAACCCTCAACGAAGGGCGCCCATTGGCTAACCGGTGATGCGTCACCGAAATCGTCCTGGTTCTGAGACAAAGGGATGGGGATAAGGTCATTGGTGGGGAATGAGGGTGTGGAAAATCATTATTTGGGATGGAAGTGGGGGTTCCGTTCCCTTTTTGTTTTATTTATTTTGATATCTAAAGAATTGTCACCAAGGGGCACAGACCAAGTGAAGTTCTGTAGATGAGATTGTTTAAAATGCTTTTCGTAGAAATTGATGATTGTTGGAATTCGGAGCTCCCGGTGCAAAAAAGACACCAACAGGACTGCATGGCTCATTCGCAGATGACTGTCACCTTTCATTTTAATAATCTTCTGCAATTATGAGAAATATGCTCAATTTGTGTGTGTGCATTATGAATCTATATGTATCATCTTTAGATGTGGCTTATTCTCGACTCAGCTGTATATAATAATGAAGAAATATTGTCAACTCCATTTGAGGCATAAAAGCACTTTAGCTTTATTTTCTGTCAAACAGTACTGTGTGTCCCCCTTTTGAGTTTGAGCCTCACAAGGCATGTTATGTTTTGCTGCTGCTCTTGTTTAATAAAGACATTAACATATATTTCCGTAATGCCATTTTATGAACTATTGTATTGTGATAAGCCTACTGCTGATAAGTCATATATAGTTCAGTCACATCATCCATATATATATATATATATATATATATATATATATATAATATATTCAGGACCGGGTTAAGAAATCTTGTGGACCATGGCTATGAGCATTTCAGATCTCTGTTTGGTAAACAAGACTTTGTCAGCATTTTTGTTAAACTACAAGTTTGATTATGTCCATCTGACAATAACATTAGAGAAGCAAAAGAAAGATTATTTTACATGTTAATGCTCGCTGACCAACCCACCTAAAACCACTACTGTAGCGTGAACGAGGGGCCTAATTTTGTCAGTTGCACCTTCACAGACTTCGCAGTTGTTGTTTTTATTATGTTATCTTGAAATATGTTTTTGATTCACATTAGGACAGCTGACCAATCACGGCTACAATATCAGATTGTCTATTTTCTAAAGTCACATAAATGTTCAGACATGTTAATTTCAACATCGGAAAGGTGTAGGGGGTGAGGGTTTCCGAAGCTTAACATAGACCTGTATACTGTATATTGATGACATGATCGATGTAGAGCAGGTGCAAAGACAAGATCAACGGCACACCTAAAGAATGTAAATCACGGTCCTGCAGATCAACGCGTCTGTTTATGTGCAGAGACCACATCGTGGCACTTCTCAGCTTCCCTGGCTGGGTGAGGCTGAAGAGACGACAGCGTGCACGTGCCCGGCTGCAGCATGTGCTGGATGGAGGTCCACTCTGGGTGGTGGGGGGGGCTCTGCACAGAAAGCTGCTGTTGTGGCTGGCATACAACGTGCCAACTACAGAAAAAACACAGTCTCTCTGACTCCCGACAACCCACCCTGCAGCGCAAACAGCAGCATCCACTTTTATCTGCTGCCACCTCAAAACTTCTTTAAATATAGGCTGTTGCTTCGAAAAAGACCTTCTCATACCAACAAATCTAATTTTCAGTGATCATTCAAATTGTTTGGATTTTTAATCACTGTCATGGGCCACAGGATAACCTGCCATGCCCCAAAAACAAACAGCAATGTTAATCTGACAATTGTAAAGTTGTATTTATAGGTTTGCTGCAGCTGTTAGTGCTCCAGTATCTCAGCCCTTTAAACTGCCAGGTCAGTGATGTAGGACGGCATGTTCTGTCTCCTAATCTCACTCAGATTTTTTTTCTATCTCCCTATGGCTTCCTTTTCATTGGGATTTACTGAAAAGAGGCTTATCTCTGGACCCGAAGAGCTGTTTGTTTCCCTAGTCATGGACTAAAAAGGTTATTTTCCCCACTGGATTCATGGTTATTTTGCTTTATGGCTGTCACTAATTGATGTGATCCATTAAAAACAAACAGAAAGTGTGCAGCCATAGATATCAGACACTCCCTATAGATTGTACACTGTGACTACTTGCCTAAATAATGTGCATTGTAGCAAACTGTTTAACGTGAGAACAATGTAGTTTCACTTATTCAATGAAAATTCTTGATAAAAGACAACAATGTAGAAAATAGGTCATAGTATTGCCACTCCACCACATATCAACAACATTACATACAAACAGCTGACATGAATACTCTTAAGTTTCACATAGATAGCATTAAAAATGTGACTTTTTTCACTTTTTAGTGTATTTCAGGTATTTCTGACACACTAGGCTGTAGAGATGGTGGTGTTGGTCAGTTGGTAGCTCCACCACTAAAGACAAAATTAATGATGTTCCTCTCAGTCTTAGCTGTGTGTAGTGCTAAAGAAATGTTAGCAACACGCTTAACTCAGACGACGATGTAGCGTAGTCATTGTGAGCAAGTTAGCATTTAGCTCAACCTCGCAGAGCCGCTAGCATGGCTAACTCTTGTTTACACCTATTTTTGGGGGGTTTTAGTTGTTTTTAAATCTCACAGCAATGTTCTGTCCCTCAACCCAAAACTATCATCTGTTCATCTTTTGCCGTGCCACCAGGAAACACATGGAGGAAACCATTTGCAGACATCTTTAGCCGGAGCTTTCTGCACAGCACTGTGTCAGCACTAAAGAACGCTGAACTGGAAATCACTGGAGAAGGAAGTCGTGACTCGGTAAACCACAAACATTCGGCACCGTCACGCAAGTGTGTGCCTCGCAGTGTCACGAAAGCACACTACAATCTAGGTTTTATATATTTATATATTCCGTGCAGATGTTGAGTATTTTAACTTCCACTTTGCATAGAAAATGGGAAGCAGTAGCTTACAAAACAAAAACAAAAAATCAATAACCTGATGCATAACATTATAGTTTTATCATTAAACTCTGCTGGACAATCTGGCTCATCAACTCGTTTTGTCTTTAATGAAGTCTGTACATAAAAGTTCAAGTAGTTTTCAGTGTAATTCAGAATATTTGAAGAGTTCACATATGTCGGCTATTTTTGAGTAAAATATTTTCCTCCAACAAGTGATCAAGTGGTGGAAAAACTGTATTGCCACTGAATTGGATTAAACATTAGTCAAAACTGTCCGCAGTATTTTCCGCATTCATTTATCCCTTTTTAAAATCACTTCAGACCATTTTGCCAATGAAAGCCTGAGAATGTTGTTTCAACACCCCACAAGGTTTTCATGGGCATTGTTTTGCTGAGCCGCTGTATGAGAGGAGCAGTGGACGGTAAACTGCTAATTTCCTGTCTATACTGGTGGGGGATGTTTGTAAGAATACTAGCCACTGATGGAGCCCCAGCTGTGAATACACGGTGGATTGAGAATGATAGTCTCTTTTTGTAAAGTCTCATTTCTGTCATGAGCAGATAGAATCTTATGAAATTGTATCCCTGGACAAACAGAACAGTGTTTTTACAGAGTTTCAGTCACTTTTTGAGAGCTTCAGGTGTTTGCATTTAGTAAATTTATGTTAACAAAAGTGTGTTTGGGAGTTTTCTGTTACACAGCAATACGTTTCTTTATTGTCTCTCCTCTCTTTCCTGTATTCACCGGCCGTTTTGCCTCATTAAGAGCTCCTGCAAGTATAGTCTTCTCAATCTCTGAGATTATTACTTAAATACATGAGCAATTACCTGGTTATGAGTATATCATAAAAAACATGCTGGTTGTCTGTTTGACAGCTGGTTATTGAGTGTGGGATTATTACCATTAGCTACCACATGGGAGAAATTGTTTGATGAGGTCGGTATTACTCACAAATTCTATCTCTGCCCTCATTTATCTCAGGAGGTTGTGGAATTTGAACCACCAATCACATTCAAATAAGATATATAGTATAGCTTTAGGTCACTTTGTGTAATCTTCGATAAATTCTGGTGCTCCACACTCCTTGCAGATGTTCACTCATTTCCTGGAGTCACACTTTGCTGACTGCTAACTGCTGAGTGAGGGGAAACAAAGATTTAGGCCCTAAACTATAGAGCTAATGTATGTACTCTTTGCGCTTTTATAGTTTGCATGCTAGAGTGTGGTCATACCAAATACAAAAAACAACTGTATCTGTAGCTTACAACAAACAGATTATTTGTTTGCTGATCGCACATGTTTGTGTCAAAATGAAACACCCGCTGCTGTATTGAATACCATCCACACCCTCATTTCCCTTTCGGAACTGCTTTTATGAGGTTTATGTAAGTCCTCCAGTGCAGGATAAAGTTCCACTCACACTGTGCCAGAACTCGAAACCCAAGACTGCTACGAAGAGAATACAGAGTTGATTAATAGCTTTAACTTTCTCGTCGCCTCGTCTGATCCCTCCGTCCCGCATTTCCACTGCGACGCGGCTCTCCTCAACCTGTTGTGGATGGTACCGGTAGATCCACTTCCTTCTTGGCCTCGCCTCGGACGAGGTTCCAAGCGTGCTGAGCCGATACTAGAAAGTGGAGTAAAAAACAACGCAGACCACTGATTGGTCAGAGGGCATAATCACGAGTGCGACAAGGGGACATCCTGCACAAAGTCGCCACACTACCGTCAAGAGCAAACGCAAGTTTAAATTTCACCCGACCTAGATTTTAAAATGTGTCAACCATCAAAACTATGCCCTTCACTACACAACGCACACTCCAACCTACCAGTGCAGGAGTTCTTCTCTTTGGTTGCCAATGAAAGGATCCAGCGAGTGTCACGTTGAAGAGGACGCTACCGCAGATTCACAAGGTGTCGCTTGTCCTTTTCCATATCCAATGGAAAAGGACAAGGAGAAAAGTATACTGGTACTACGAGTTGAGTCAAGCAGAACCGTGCAGTCAAAATTTGGCACAATCTTCTTCGCAGCTGCCCCTTCTCTTCTTCAGGTCAACGCAGGTTTATTTTGGATAACATGGTTCTGTCACTCTGTCATATACAGATACAAACATGTATTACACAACATGGAGTGAGCTCATATCTGTATTGACACACACATGCATGTAGGCTGAGTTTACGGATATGATCTGTATAGTTTATGAAATGAGAATGAAGATTTCTCTATGAGTTCGTACATGTTTAATATGTTATGATCTCTAAACTTGTCATGCAGGTACTGCGGGTATCATGACATTTACAATATGTGTATATTGAACCATGGGGTTTTCATTTGAATCTTTGAATGTCAGAGTCTATCAAATCTGTACAACATCATGTTTTTCTGTGAGTCTGTACGTCTGCTGTCTGCTTGGTCTTGAACTTTAAATTCCTGTGGAGCTAAACTGTGAGGAACTGCCTCCAGCCACGCAGTAGAAACCTGCTCGTAACTTATTCACAGCCGGTTTGAACAGGTTCAATCCTGGGAATAAAAATCCCTCCACGGTTGCACAGAGGAGCACACAACCACATTCAGATTTAGGAAGGGGTTGGGATTGGAAGGGACACCTCCGTGAAAAAAAGTGAAAGACGGCAGTCCTTATGTAATCATTATTTATTAACATATTATTTACAGTCATAAGAGCTTTTGTATCACAACAGGACTGTGAGTCTACAGCCGTGCCAGCAGCTCTGTGAGGCCCAGTGGTGCTTTGAGCTCTCTGTTCAAGTCAGCCATGCTAATACCGGTATTATTAGCAGGCATGTTTACCACGATCACCATCTTAGCTTAGCTTAACCACTAGCTGGTGATGGTGCCAGTCATCACTACAGTTAGTACCCGTCATCCTGTGGGGAACATGAACGTGTGACCCAAATTTCATGACAATCCATCCAATAGTAGAGTTTAAAAAGTTAACCTCATGATGTTGCTCGAGGAAACGTCACTGGGTCACCAAAGGCAGTAGGATTTGTCTGGCAAAATGCCTAATAGTTATTGAGGATATTCACTTTTTTTTCTGGAAACATGTTCTGAAACATGCAGAACCAATGTTCTAGTCTTTGAATTGTTGAGATCACCGCAGGCCATTTGGTGATGGTAATGACATTAAACTGGAGTTTCAACTCTCTCACGGTCTAGTGAATGAATTCAACACCTGATAACAACAGCAGGTCTGTTCATATTGATATCATCTTCAGGCCTTGTGGACTGGAGGTACTTAAGTTTATCATGTATTGTTTGAGAGGTTCTTGCCCTACTGTCAACATTGACAGAAGAATGTATGATAAATGTCAGAGTGTAATCATCTGATAAGCACAACAGGTTTGCTTAAGCTGATTCAAACTGGTCAGATGACTCGTCCATACTGGTGAAAGGCTGATTTAATCATCTGTGTGTGTTCAAAGTCAACACAGAGGTCACAACTCAAGGAACTCAGTCAACCTGCAGCTCATATCAAAGACTGTGTATTGCTACCTGCAATGTGTGCAGGCAGCAATACATGAAATGAGTTGGATGTTGTAAAATGAGAAGTATTTCCCGTTAAATGAGCAATATATGACATTCAGAGCATTAATATGAATAATATTTGCTATCGAAAGGTATAATGGATCGATGGTTACCTGAGCCATATAATCTCTGTGCATGTTGTAATAAAAAGCTTCTCCTTGCTTTGTTGACACAGTCATCGCGGAGGTGTAGCACCCACCCTCTGGTTCCCCTTCAGGTAAACACTCACTACGTTTATAAGCACCAAATAATCTGGTTATTACTCGTATTCCAAAAAAGACAATAGTCCTGATAAGCTGTTTACACGGCCAATGAAAATTAATTTTCCACTAATATTCCATATCATATTTACATGCAGCCGTGCATATTCAGATTAATGTAAAACGAGCCCATGTCTCATCAGTGAATCCCACGGCAATGCCATTCTCGGCTGTGTTTGCCATGGGTCGATGCCCTAATATGCTGTTTATCAAACTATGGAGAAGTGAAACGGCAGGAGCTATTTTACTTCTTTGTGTCAAAATGTAAAAAAATAGCCGTAAAATGAATGTTGTTATTGTGCGTCATTGCAGGGCCTCGTAAAATATGAGAAGAACATAAAGGGGCGTGTTGATTTGTTTATGCAACATACACAGCCTTTCATGGCATCAGCATGCATTTGTGTACACAAAGAGACATACATAAAGCCATATGCATGTGCACATTAATACAGATGTAGGGTAAACCTTTTCAAAAGTTGTGTGTCTAGTATTTATTTTACAGGTGACTTTATTATAATGTATTTTCCATTACAATTAAGGTGATTTCCAATAGCCCATTATGGCTTTATAAAAATCCACATGTTATTTCGAGGCTCAGACCTGTAGTAAAGTTACACTTTAAATATGAAGCTAAAACAGAGCCAGTTTCACTTGATGGCAACATGTTTGTGGCGGCGGGGTGTGGTTAGGCTCAGCTGCGGTTAGGCTCAGCTGCAGAGTGGATGGAGCGGGGGTGTGGTTCAGGGAACGTGCCGGGATGAGGTTTAATCAGCCTCAGCTGGGGTTAATCTGTGTGTGTGTGTGTGTCCCCAATAAAGAGCAGTAGCGACTGAGAAGCGAGGATGAGAGGCGAGAGTTCATAAGAGCCTCGTCTTTTGGGCCCGTATATATAAAATGATTTTTCATCGCTCGTACAGGTTCAAACACACTTTCATTAACACGTTTTCTGTCGTTAAAATTTAAAAACGAATAATTCCAACTATGCTGTTAACCTCACCACCCTTTGTTAAGCTAGCAAGCCAGCTAGCTTCATTAAGATCGAGTTGGTACAAATTGTAACACTAAACAGTTTGTTAGTTTAGCTTAGTGTTTGAGCAAAGACACAACAATTTAAATCGAACTGAGAACCAAATGCACTGCCATCGATTTGACCTACATAAACATGACGATGAAGTTACTGCCGACAGGAAGGCCACGGCTGCAATCAGATTTCAAATAGCTGGCAAACCCCAGAAGTCCTTAACTTTTTACAGAAAAGACGAGGAAGAAGGAGCAGTAAAATAAAAAGATCAAACTATTCATGCAATCTTCTGTATTATAGGCCAAACCACAAACTGTCGGCCTACACGTACAGCAGGCGAAGCATCTGTCCCAGCATACTGAAATTCCTCAACAAACTGATCAATCCTGCCTTGACCTTCAACACTGCAGCATTTCACTCAGGTTGTGCTGACACACAGCAGAATAAATAGAGCATTCACATGAAGTTCAGCAGGCCACTTGCTCATTCAACTCATGGCTCATGTTGCATTTGAGGACCGGCTGTTTTCTTATCTTCCCATGGCTCTGTCTTTACACTCAGGTCCATTAAGGGGTGGCGTTAGCATGTCCAGGGTTGAATTTCCTCATCCAATCCAAGTCGCTGCATGAGCTAAAAAAAAGGCTCCTAAATGGGCCGGTGGTGCAAGGACCCTAGTGGACGTAAGCGGCTGGGAGACAAGATACTGTAAATGGAGAGCTGAGATGAAGAACGAGCACAGATATTAGTCATTCCTCAACTCCAAATTAGCATTGAGTATTGGCTCACCTGCACTGACTTCAGAGTGCACGTACACTTCACACAGATGATTTCTGCCGGACATTTCCCTCAACAGCATCAGTGCATTCCTAGAAACATTAGGTAATCGTGGAATGTAACTATATTTATTTAAGTCAATTTAACTACTCGTATCTCCATTTTATGCTTCCTAACCTATGCACGTCACTATATTTCAGAGGCAAATATTGTACTTCTTTTTACTCTACTTCATTTACTAGTAAAATAATAATAATAATAACTTGTTACTTTGAGTGAGAAACAATTTACACAGAAATCCAATGATGAGTGAAATCTGAAGCATCATTTCAGAGTAAATGACCCAAAATGAAATCTTAAAATTAGCTCCGCCATTACCAACTACATTCAAATTATGCGTTTGCATACAGTAGCTTTATTGGTGAGAAGTAATTGAGGTTTTTTTTACACAGTTTTATAGCTACTTTTATGTAAGCAAAGGATCTTCCTTTGAGACTCCCACAGCGTCTCATGTGGATTAATACTGCTGATGTCAGAACATTGATTGTTCCTGAACTTGTCTGAGACACCAGTGTTCAATGAAATACTAGTGTCTGTTTAAAGTGGCAATCCTCACGATTTAGATTTAGATTTATTTATATTTGAGTGAAAGCAAAGGAATTGTGCTTTGAGTTTAACAGTCTGGAGTTTTGGGCCGTGTCCGAAATTCCATACTAACTTGTTATCTTCCAGAATTGTGTGCATAGCTCTTTTTTTGGTGAGTTTACGATGGAGAAACACCGATAGCATTTATTTCCGGGAATGTCAACACAGACGCCCAGTTCGAAATACTGCAAACATATAAACATAGCTCAATCACCATTATGTTACGTCCTTTGGCTATAGACATTTACTTATATGGAAATATTTTATATTGTCATTTTAACACTCATGTGATTACAGGTTCATCTATAGATCCCTGGCTGCTGGAATAACCTTACTGGAGAACCCGACATGCCGCCTGAGAGGTCAGCAAAGAGCACCACCCTCTCCCCTCCATCCACATCCCCCACGTAGCGCCCCCAGCTGCACTGTGCCTGGACAAAAGACCTTGAATTGATTTGCTCCAGCCTTCTTCCCTTTTGTCCACGGGATTAGTTTTCCCCGAACCAAAATCTTCATTATTTTTGTTGGGCTGGATCTTTCAGCCGCTCATGTTTGAGAGATGGAGGAGGAGGTTGTGGTCCTTTCCCCCAGGTGACTTAGAACAGGCTTGCATGTTGACACTCTGGCACCTGCGCTTGTATATGCTTATCATATTTGCACTCTGTGTTCTGTACATTCTGTTCCATATCTCTGAAACACAACACTGGAGCACAGGATCGCTTCTCTGTCACCCCCTAGAGGTCCAACAAGGGAGGCAAGGCTAATAAAAACACAAAAGAAGGATGTTCCATGTGCATACGATGCACATGCATATGCACTCAGGCACCTGCAGACATTAGCATGGACTTTGGTTCATATTAATGGTGGGAAGGAAGTATTAGCGTTTGTTCAGCTGCGTATAAGTAAGCAACAAAGAAGAGTGCTCCTTGGTTGTCTTGAAATCATCCCCAGATAATTATTATTTTTAAAATCACCATGTGTCAGTAACATTCCCACATTGAGATTCATAAACTGTAGCAATCACTTGGTGTCACGAACCGGGCCGCACGGCCGTGACAACAAAGGGGATACACACAAACAAGTAGTTAACAGAAAAGGGTTTTATTTAACTTCGGTAGAACAAACAGTGGCGCGTGGAGTCAGTAGTTTCAGTGGTGGAGGTGAGTGTGATATGTTGTCTAGTGTCAGGTCAAACCATACTCTCCTCCAGACAGCGAGCTCCTGAGACCAGAGGGCCTTGTAACAGCGTGCACTGGCAAACAAGGCCCAGGTGTTGCCAGTGCTGCTGATTACCTCAGGTGTGTCCACTCTCCTGATGACCCTCTGCCACGCCCACCTGCAGGGACCCGAGCCAGTGGCAGAGAGGGTCGTCACACTTGCGACAAAAAACATCTCAGTCTCCATTCCCCTCGTTTGTGGAGTGGCACTTTGGGGCAACAGGGTAATACACATGCAATTACTTCGGGAAACATTCAAATTGAAATTGTTTGCTCATGTTAAGATAATATCAAGACACTAACTGCTGTGAGATAAAGGTGTTGACCCACATTCACAGAAATGTTTGAACTGGAAGATTTAAACCAACGACACATTTATTTTAACAGCTGACTGTTTGACAGAATACTGCAATAAATAATGATGATTAGCTTTGGTGAACAAGAAACATCAAATCAATTAAAGCAATCAATTAGTCAAATGTAGGATTACTTCACCAACTACAATTTTTAAGTATATTTTCAAACTACCATGACATTTAGTTTATATAATAAGTGAAGCACTAAAAGCTTGTTGCTGCTTCTTTTTAGTTACATTTTTTATTTATTATAAATCCCTTTTGTTTTTGTATAATTGTATGTCCTGCCACTTTAATTGTGATATTTTGTGATTTGTCATTGCATTTTGTGAAATGTTGTTTTTGTTTTGAACCTCTGAGCCACCGTATGAACCTCTGTGAGCTTATATTCATATAAGGCCATGTGTGGTGTGAGATAAGCCTGCTATCTTTGCATGTTTAATTAAATACTGTGAGCATTTACGCTGTTACTTTGTGGTCTCCCTATAAAACACACCACAACTAGATATAACACGCAAATGTTTATCTCCTTGGGTGTACCTCTCCTAATTTTTTTGTTACTTTATTTGATCTATTTGCATGGATAGATTTAAATATATGGGGTTGACATTCACGTTTATATATTTATATATATGGGTGTGTGTATTTTTTATATTGTATTGTGTAATTTATTATTTATTAGTAATGAAATATCTCACTCACTACTTTATATCAGCATTAGCAGATTGTTACACGATAATTAAGTAATATTAATAATCACTGCACATCTGAATTCATGCTTTCTCACGTCATCCAAAACCAGATGCTCAACGCTGGAAAGGACTCTTGCGCTACCTTGTGGTAAACCGTGGTATGTTTCCTCTTTGGATGTTTTAATACGAGTCAGAAATTGATAAGGAAAGAGCAGTGAAAGTGAAAGTAAGAGGTAACTCGGAAGAAGTCAGCGAAAGTAGTTACAGCTTCACTAGTAGGCCTACAAGGTTTTATTTCATGTCAGGGACTATTGACAGACATTTTAAAACAGGTCACATGAATTTATTGTTGAAAAAATGAGCACGTTGATTAATGAGTTTGAAGAATGGTCTTCAGACACACAGATGAAAGAAGACAACGTGCTGCCTCCATAAGAATCCACTGCCCTGGTGTGGTGTGTTGCCTCATGTGGTAAATACATGGGTGTGTCTTTTCCACTCTGAAACATGAGCTGCTGCGGCCTAAAACAGACTGGCTGGTCTTCAAATAACAGACATCCATCAGTCTGTGTGCACGGACGTCTCGTCCATAGAACTGCATTCATAATTCAGGTTGATCTTATGGATCTGCCCGACCTCACAGCTTCGTTACCGTCCAGCTGTACGTTAAACAAAACCAGCAACAGGAGAGCTGTAGGACGAGTTGGATCACATTTCTCTGATGAATCAAGATTATCCTTCCTTGCTAATTTGGTCAGATTTACATAGATGTACAGCAAATACTGCATTCCCATTTGTTATAGTCGATATAGAGTTTTGCTTTAATCATTGCTGCAATAAAATAGATCATTGAGACGTATGGAGTTTACATTAAATGTAGTTGTTTCTCTGCAAATTCAAGCAAATAAGCAAAACGGTGTGCATTTCTGTCCTCGGCTGTATTGTTGTGGGTGGCTGGTGAAACTCAATCAGTCATCAACACTTTATACATCTCTCTTTATCTACACGACACTTGCCGGCCCTCTCAGGTTGCCGAGCGACCGGTAACAAAAAAAAAAGAAAGAAAGAAAATCGTTGCAGCGAACCTGAAACTGATTGGTGTTCAACTGATATGCTGCGGCAGCCAATGAGAGCGGAGGAGGATGACTTGCAAGGAAGTGACTAGTGACAGGGGCCTTGTGTGTGTGGTGAGATGGTATTAACGTGTGCAGCCATGAATAAACTGCAGGTATGAACGTGTGCGTCGGGAATTACAGATCAAACAACACGTAGTGAATGCATAATTCTAGACATTATGAAGAATTCACGCCCAACTTTGATGGAAACTGCTCATTTTGAAGGAGGATTTTTATCTCCAATTATTAGAAAACATGAACTTGCTCGAAGAAGTGAAGCTGCTGGAGCATTAAAAAAAAGTAAAAAATCATCCACATTTGAGCATAATCAAGTCAATACTGTGTGTGTGTGTGTGTGTGTGTGTGTGTGTGTGTGTGTGTGTGTGTTCCTATGCATCAGGGTCACAGGAGCCAGTCTACCAACACTGGCTGACAATGGACCTCTGGCTCTGGGAAAGAGACCCTCTGAAATATGCATGAGGAAATCTACACCTGTTTCCAGGTAACCAAGGCAGGGATTCTGAACCGTGACGCTGAATTCACTGCGTGTGCGTGTGTGTGTGTGTACACACTTGCGTGGGCGCATGCAGCACAGCTTCCTAGCTTCACCTGTTCAGACACTCTGTGGGGACAAAAGCAGCTGTGACCTCCGCTTGCTTGACGAGACCGACGTTACCAGAGCGGGAGAGACGCCATGAAACGCTGCTGAACTGGTTCTCGGCCCCGCCGAGCTACAGAGAACTTTTACGCATGGAAACAAGTCGAGGTCGGCCCAACTGAGACGAGCCGGGGCTGCAAGAGGAACCTTGGTGGAGGGTGGACCACAGAGGCACACAGAGGTCTTCAGAGGTCTCTCCCTGAGTGTTGAGCATCTACTTGTGCAAGTATGAATCCGGTGTGGAAAGTCTATAAGAGCAAAGTGCTGAAGACTCTCAACCCTGAGTATGAGGAGGACACTCCTGAAGAGGTACATAGTTTACAATCTTCTCCATCTCACTGATTCAATTGGATGTAATAAAGAGTCAGAAAGTCGACGTGGTTGTCGGAACAGAAGTCAGCAAGTCACTGCGTTTGGTTTGCTGATGTTTTATTCATCACAGGGTCAGATGAGCTCGCTCTGCGGTTTTGTTTTCCGTGCAAAAGGAACTTTTAAGGCAGAAGTTATGTCGACGCAAAACTTCCTCTTCTGTATTCTGAACATTTTGACTGAAGAATTAACTGATGAAATTGTTAATATTGATGAACATATCTTCTGTTTCCAGTGTCAAAGAATAAAGCAGCAGCAGACAGCCTCAATAAAGCAGTTTGTAGTATTTGACATCAAGGCAACATATCAAGGCACGTTATCGGTGGTGGAAAGTAACTTAGTGTCACATTAAGTTCTATATCCATTAGTAGTAGTATTTCCATTGTATGCTACTTCTTATGGTACTTCTGGCCCACTAAACTATAGAACACTATAGTTACAATTTCATGTTGAATTTTACTATTGAAGATTGAGTTTATAAAGTAGCTCCACCTCCACCAGCTACATTTGTAATAGTCATTTTTCTCAAGTAAGTATTTCAACACAATCATTTTACTTTTAATTGAGTATTTAACATTGTTGTACTTCAGTATCCGTCTATGTCCACTTCTTCTACTGCCACTGGTTTACACGGCCTCATTGCAACACCTGTACTCCATCCAAGGTTTGGTACCAACAGGGTTGCATTGACCCAGATCTCTGGAGATACTCTATCCTGCACGGGAGCTGAACAAACGGATTAGTTGGCATTGCAGCGACTGCCTGACGGGTTGACAGCTCCAAACTGTGGTCTCTCGCCATGCCAGCGCATCTACAGATCCACAGGGAGGACAGGGAACACTGTGAGAGTTTCCATTTAAAGGGATGTGCAGTTTCCATTTAAAGGGATGTGCAGAGCTGCTATTTGAGTCGACATTGCTCCGTGCGCACTTGTGAAATATGAGACATGCTAAAGTGTATCACCATGATGTCATGTCAAAACATAAACTGGAGTGGAAATACTATTTGAAAGCAGTCTCCGCCTTCTATAACTATGATGAACATTTCTTGATGTGGGCCTTTAGGTCTCGTTCTGGGGGTTCTACAGGTTGTAGTATGCACATGTTGCACTAGATGGTGCACAAATCCTGTGCATCTGCATTCACATCAGGACATCGCTGTGTGGAAAGGTACATTTGGTCTTTTATTTGTTTGCCGTTTCAGGTCACAGAGCTGGAGAATGATGTGAGTCCCATGCAGGAGGATGAGGGACCCAACGCGGTGTCCCAGCTGGCCAAGAAAGTAAGTAAACAAACACCTAGAATCCTAAATCTGTTAAATGTACTACACGTCCTCAGTGTTGTGTCAGTACAGAGGAATATCATAAGTGGATGAAATATTATTTTTAAAAGTCTTCCCCTACAAGTATCAGAAGACCATTGTTCGACTGATCCTCTGAAACCAACCAAATGTATCCCTACTTTGACCTTTGACCCCCCGTGTGTAGTTGGTTGTCTGTCCAGATGCAGGGGGCCGGGACTAAAAGCTGGAACAGACTATCATCTCTCTTCAACAAAGACGATGAACTCCAGCTTCTAGAGGAGACTGAGAGCCCGCCAGTCGCCGACCAGTGAGTGAAAATCTTTCTCTTTTGTTAACGTCTGTCTTCTTTCTCGGTGTCGGTAACTTAGGGCAGGTTTCCTATTTAGCTCACTGACAAACTGAACACAAATTATAAATGTAAACTTTGATTTGGTGCAACGCTAATTTTTGTGAAAACTTCAAAGATTAATAGACTTCTAGGTTGACTATTTCCTTCAAAGCATTTACTGTAAATTAGATATACTCAAAGGAGTAGTTTTGGGAAATATCCACTTATTTCCTCTCCTGCTGTCAGTTAAATGACAAGATACTTACCAGTCTCTGTCCTCTAAATATACAACTGCAGTCAGGTTAGCTTAGCTTAGCATAAAGACTGGAAACAGGGGGGAACTGCTAGCCTGGCAGTCCACAAGTAAAAAAATCCAACTACCGTCACCTCTAAAGCTCACTGAATAACCGTAGACTGACTGTATATATATATATATATATATATATATATATATATATATATATATATATATATATATATGGAATATACAGAAATATGGTTCAGAGGTGCTATTTGGACAAAGGCAGGATAGCTGTTTCCCCCAGTTTGCAGTCTTCATGCTCAGCTAAGATAACTGGGTTCTGGCTGTATCTTATTGCAGACAACTATCTCACCAAAAGAAAGTGCATGAAGTCAAACTGCAGTCAAACCTCATTGTTGACCAATTTATCTTTGTTATTTCTGTATTCGGAATCCTCAGTCCACTTGCAATAAAGCCCGAGACGCCTCCTCGTCCCACTAAGCGCACGGCAATCTGGGATAGCTTTGCAGCCAACTGGGCGGCCAAGAAGCAGGCGGAAGCTGCCGCCGCCGCCACCATGGAGGCCAAAGCGGGTCAGGGTGAGGAGGGGGTGACAGAGGCCGAAGGGGAGGAGAGCCAGAGTGGGCACATCCCTCAGGGAGAGGAGAGCGAAGAAGAAGGAGGAGGAGGAGGAAGCGGAGGACGGAGCAGCAACAACAGCTTCTCCAAATACGTCTCTCTGGGAGGAGGGAGCGAGGACGCGTCCTTCAAGTGGAACTTTGTCACCAGCAAGCTGGCTGAGATGAAGACGAAGAGCAACTAGCTGCTCGTGATGAAGGAATCTGGGGAGTAAAAACAATGAGGAAGAGTTTGGATGTTGGAATATGGAGGAAGTTTAAGAGGTGTCTATATTATACACAGGATGTCCTGTAACTGAACTGTACAGCTCTTGTAGAAGTCCCTTTTTATCTGAATTTAAATGTCCTTATACGGCCACATCACAATGAACAAAAAATAGTTTAAATAAACCAGGTTTTTAACCCCTTTTTAGGCCCACATACTCCACCACACAAATATAGAACAGATTTGAAATATTGTTTTGTATTTAGCAAAGGAGGGATCATAATATGAAAGAGGGGATATTTCAAACCTCCTGGGAGACACAAAGTCACGACCTGGAGATACTCTGGAATATACTAATATATACTTCTTCTATATTTTTCAAGAATAACATGAGTTTACTACACAAAAGGGACTTCTACAATTATTTGTACTGAAAAGAGTCACGATTAATTGATGAAATTCTTGCTTACAGATGAGGTGGGTGAACAACGCCTACCGAGCTAATAGTTGTCTCTCTACCAGCTTGAGATGCAGAAGCTGACAGTGTAACAGCTGATGGTTCAGGTTCAGGTAAATGCAACTGATGTATTCATTTATCTGCTGTGGAGCCTGTTATATTGGCTGCACAATACAGCCCTTTCTTGGGGTTGCATGGTGATATCTGCTCCCAAAGTGCTTTTCAAACCACAAAAAGGAGCCTTCATATCTGTCAGCAAAATTGATCTAATCTATAGTTTAGCAAAAACGGATTAAGAGATTAAAGGCAGTGATAACTGGATTAGTTGAGGATTATCTCACTTAACCTGCGCAGAGGCCAGGGGATTATAGTGAAGCGATTTGGGAGAGACACGTAACTATTACATATGACAAGCGTCTATGAACCACTTTTTCTCTCCTCGGACATCAGGGAGGGCAAATGTGCTGCACGATTATATGTGTGTGTGTGTGTGTGTGTGTGGTGAGATAATGTCAGGTGCACTGACATGATGACTTAACTGACTGCGTGTTTAACATTCCTCATTGTTGTGACATGAAAGAACACCGCTTTAAATATTATTTTATCTTCTGGTTTATTTTATCTTATGTTTTTTGTCTGTTTTGTTTTCCTGGTATGCTATAATAAAAGACTACTGCACTAAAAGTTCTGACATAGAATGAATGAGTAAATGAAACTTTCTGTCTTTCTTCCTTCTACCTTTTGCCACTTTATATTGTTATTTAATATTTCTGGATAATTGAACAGATGCCTGCTAGTTGTGTTGTGATCAGACTTTAAACCAGATTTAGTCGGTCTCACTGTTACTGACGTTTATTATAACTACGTCTCTCTTTTTTCAGCTTGTCTTCTTTGAAAAATAAATACCACAACAAAACATATTGACTGAAACAACAAAGCAAAATGACTAGTTTTATTGTCCAGGGAGTTGACAGACAACAATCTGCAAAGCAAGGTTTACTTGATAGGTGTCAAGAAAAAAGATCTGTTATTCCTGCTAATGTTTGGACTTTATAGTGCTACAAATAGTCACACAACAACAACAACAACAACAACAACAACAACAGTGACACAGGTACTGCGTTTTAAAGGTTTCATTGTAACATGTTAGCTTTGCTTCATCTTTTTAAAATGTTTCTTTCTTCAAAAGTGTAACTATTGTTTTCAAAAGGCCTTTAAATGTTAAATGAGTCACAAATAGCATGATGAGTAAACAGTGGTTCATATATTTTTTTCATAATTTTCTGTTTGGGGTATTTCTTCCAGTTTCCTCCAGTTATGTGCGAGGTTTCTCTTCAATCCAAAATGTAGATGTGACCCAATTAACATCAAACCCAGAGCTTGACTTAAATCTGTGTCCAGTCTGTTGCTCCTTTCACCAGCAGGGGGCTCTCTTTACCTTCTGGATGTAAAACATGTGTCTTGTTATACTGCCTGTGTCTCCATCACATACAGCCAAAAATATGACCATATGCTCTGTCAATAATACTCCGATCTCTCTTTTCCTCCTCCTCCTCCTTTTGTTTCCGTTCGTTCCCTGATCTACACCCACTTCCTCTCTCATGTGCCGTGCTTCCTCAGATACAACACCGTTTCCTTTTCAATTGATGGACCTTTGTTGACATTTCCATTTGAAATTTGACACTACGCTCTAATAAAAGGCGAAGATTAGGTAAGCAATCTTTCTTTCAGCTGACCAGCCTCCATTATTTCTATGTGCTTCCAGTGTCCGTCCGATTTTAGGCTGTCATCGTGTATCCTGTGAAACTCAATGAGTCTCAGTAGTTTCGTCCAGACTTCCACAGTTGTCAGTCTCAGTTTCACTCAGAACAGATCTGCCCCTACTCACAAGTCTTGTTGGACATATTTATGTAACTCACCCCGTTTCTGTTTCACAGACCATCAAACAAGCCCGGGAGGTAAATCTATTCCACAGAAGCTGATTTTAATAAATGTTTAGTTGAAGGCTGATCATGCTGCTGACTATTTGATGCTTGTGTGCAGTTCTTATTACACCAACACTCAGTGGAGATGGGGTGTGTAGAGCATGAAAGCATCTGAAACTGAAGTGCTATGGTTGGTAGTCTGTGCAGGAGGAGACTCTGGTGGATGGGAAGTCTGTCATGTCTTTGAAAGCAGCTCCTCCCATGCTGTACTTTATATGCCGTGGTAAATTGTAAATGGAAAGTAAACAGCTGTAATTAGGAGTATGATAAACTGGAGAACTCCTTTAAAGACGATTCATAGGTGATAGTTCATAACTATGAGCACCTGTTTAATTTCACCATACAGTTATCAATTAGTGCATCTTTAAAGAGCAGTTCATACAATTATTGCTTTTGTGCCGCAATTACAACAGAATATCAAGTTTGATCTCAAGTGGCAATAAATGACAGTTTTGTGGATGTAGATTACTATTGATATTTTATGGTTATCGAATAATAACATTGATCAAATGTGACACATAGCGTAGCATAGCCTTCAAAGAGCTTCTCCAGCATTTCAAAAAACACTGAACTGGGGTTATATTTCTTGGAGCAGGTTCCCTCATTAAAGAGCCACCAATACAGGTGTTTTCACTTAACCGGCCTGATTAGCCCTCATCTCAGGACTCGGCATCGAGGTCAAGGTGCAGTCAGACCGAAATGTACAGGTGCGGTGTGGCCAACAGCGCCGGAGACAGGAAATAGCATGGGTAGGTATGTAAACATAACCGGATGTAGCATGGCGGGCTAACGGCAGCGGTCCTCAAAGTTATAACTTAGTGTTTTATACCGACGATGTTTCTAGAAGATACCAACAAATCAACCAGCGTGTTCGGCCAACCTCAGTTCTACTTGAGCATGCATTTCACCTGCTGAACAAACGGGACAAGTTCCTCGCTGGTGGTGAGTAAATGGCTGTGCATGTATTTAAGCAACTAGACCATTTAGTAAAACACATCATGGTTGGGCTTAAAGATAAGTACGAAAACTGAGTAAAAAGTTAACGTGGACCCGTCATGATCGTCTCCATCGTCCCTTCCCAATAACTCAACAGCACTTTCAGACACGAACACCGGTCTCCTGGTTTAAAGTCCTGTGTGTGCCACCATCATGTGGTACGCTGTCTTAGGGGTTGGAGGTCATAGTCGTTTCACATACTTCAGTGACATCAACAATTAAACAGCGTGTTATTGTCTGTCACTTGAACTCACCACAGTGGAATGGGATTTGACAGTTGGTAGTCTGTACTCTGGTGGATGGGATACATTACATTTGTTTGGCAGACGAAAAAGTGACTTAAATCATCTGGCCGACATTCTCACACATCAGGATTGGTTTTCAGGATGGTGGACATTTTGAAAGGACATTTTGACATGTCAAGAGGAGCAAGGGCTCAAACCATCAACCCTCATACCGTTTTCACTCTTGTGGATCAGAATTACTCTGCTTCCTCCCCGGAGTCGTTGTGACTTCACGTCTCATAGGGTCCATTGGACCTGGAGGTGTCTGATGCCTGGTGAGCCGGCCTCCCGCGTTGGCCCTGCTGATGCCCCGCCCCCTCCTCTCTACCTCCTTCTGTTTCATGGATTGGAGTTCCATTCATACATTGTCATATTCATGTAATGTGTTTATGTAACTTTGTAAATGCTGTTCATTCTGTACACATGACATCTATTCTTCTGTCCATCCGGGGAGAGGGATCCTCCTCTGTTGCTCTCCTGAAGGTTTCTTCCCTTTTTTCCCTGTCAAAGGTTATTTTTGGGAGTTTTTCCTGATTCGATGTGAGGTCAAAGGTCAGGGATGTCGTATGTGTACAGATTGTAAAGCCCTCTGAGGGGAGTTTGTAATTTGTGATATTGGGCTATACAAAATAAACTGAATTGAATTGAATTACTTTCTTCTCTCTTTTTTCCTGCTGATGAACAATGATGACTAAACTGCTCCGCATCTTGCCCGGGGCTCTGTTGCACACACCGTAATTACTTCAAACAAAAGCAGCCCACAACTCCATGGGAGCCTGAGTTTAATTGTTGCACATAGCCCACAATGCTTTTCTTTCACCCTGCTTGCCCATATGGATGAGAGATGGTAAATGGAAGATAACGAGTGTAATCTTCATAACCATGGATGTCTTTTGTGGTGGGATAACCTTTGTAATAATGCTGATTTATGGCAATACAGGTTACTACGAAGGCGTAGTATGATAAGTGATTGTATATCACATTTTCAAGCTAAGTGCATAACTTTAGATGAGCTAAATACACAAGAAAAATCTAAATTATATTTCTTTGTTGCTGCAATAAAGAAAGAAAAAACATCACATGAGGTCAGCGGACTATTTTAGACACACAGTGCAGAAAGGCGAATTTGGGTCAAACTACCATGTGATTATGTTGTAAGTTGAAGTTGTAGCTCCTCCTGGCTAACTGGAGTAAATCATGCAGCCAAAGTGACCGGACTCCGCCGGGTTCGGGAAAGTTTGTCTTCGAGATGACACCCAAAGCTCTCTAAGTTGTTAAATGTATGCAATAGCATCGGTGAGAAACGGGCATACAAGTTAAGGCACCGAGGTGTCGTCTTTTAGTGACATCTTGAGATCAGAAGTGTAGTCGGCTAGATTTACAGGGGAGGTTAAAGATGGCTTTAAAGCTCACACACACACACACACATTTCTTACATAGACGCCCACAGACAGACAGACATGTCTGGCAGTGCTCCGGTATGACAACTGCGGTTCAACAGACTCGACTGACTCACACACTTGCGGCTGCAGAGATGTACACAAAAGCACGCCGTCTGAGGATTTTCTGAAACTTACCTACCACTGCCACACCTGCTTGAGGCAAGAATGTGGCAACGAGTCTGTGGAATATACGCACGCACACAAATAAATAAAAAAAAATCTGAAAAGACGAGCGAAGGACTGTGATGCCATTGTTCTTTCTCCCCTGCAGCGCATTGGATTTAAATGTCTATGATGGTGCAAAGAGCTGTCTTTTAAAGAGGTAAGCCCTCTTTAGACTCCCAGTGAGATTTGTTCCTAACTGGCCAGGTGAGTCAGCCGAAAGGACAAAGTTCCTCAAAACAAACAAGACGGGAGGACGAAAAGGCAGCAAAATGTCAAACAAGATAGGAATTAGGAATTAGATAACACTTTCCTTTTAAAACAATTAGCCAGTAAGTTACAGACGTCTCTCTCCCTGTGGAAGTCTTTTTGGGCCCAATTGCATCACGTGACAGACCCAGAAGTTTGAATTCCACCATTTGACCATAATGTAAAATTCCCTCTTCCTGGGGGCTTGAGTAATGTACCAACAAAGACAAGGTAGAACAAGATGGCTGGCTACAAACACGTATATGTAAATAATGTAATTCTTACAAAAACTGCCTTTTCAAATGTTTTAATGCGGAAATAAATGTGGTCAGTGTGTATTAGAGTCTGCATGTGTTTTTCGCGAGTAACAGTGAACTTGACAAACTCCAGAGTGCTCCTTTAACTTGGCATTTGGAGTAACCTTGCAATAGTATTATCTCTTATTTGATTTTTTTAGTCAAATATTTACCTCAACATCATTAACAGTGTGGTGTAAACCATTATTTGTCCACATTATGAAACATCAATGGAGGCTGCTAATCTCTTCTCTAATTGTTCTTCTTGTTTACAGTAATTAAGCTAATGCCCCAAAAGCAATGTGGTCATATTTGACTGAATGGACGTGTCAGGACTACAGCTGCTGCACAGAGGTCATATTTTCAGGCAGAGGAGTGTGAGTGATTAGCTGTAACTTTGCACCAGACATCACTCCGATACTTTTATCAGCCAGAAGCAGGAGGTACCCCAAACAAACATGGAGCCAAAGCAGTTGTTAATCTCCAGTGTTTGCAGTATGTCTGCAGAGATAAGAAGGAGGCAACTTGATTTTTTTCTTTTAAAGTAAGTTTTTACTCTCTACTTCTGGGTTATTATGACCTCTGTCTTGCAGCCTGTAACCTTGTTAATCCTCAAGAGATAATGTGTGGTTTGGTTTTGGTTTAATTTAATGAAATGCTTGTCACTTAATACTCCGAATTGGGATGATTAATCCTCAAAACAGTTACTTTTTTGAAGATACGCAGCTTAAAATTGTTCATAACGACAACATAGAATGATGCTTAATCGTGAATGATTCATTTTGAAGAGAAAATCTTGCATGCTCACTATAAAATAAGTATTTTTTTCAAAAGAGGAACGATGGTATTATTTAATAATTGGCTGGCTCTGTCGTGACTCTAAAAGATTTTACAGCGTTTCAGTGGAGAATGGAGGCAAGGAGGTGAATTATTCAAAGACCCACAATCCTCAGTCCCTCACCTCGCGTTAAGGAGGTTCTCACAGGACGTTTCATCCCTCTAATCTACAGGCTCAATCTCAGTTTTGTAATCTCGAGGCTCTTTAGCATCGGATTTGGGACCCCCTTTGAAAAGATAACCTGCCTCCTATACCCCCTTATATTTCCCAGCAGAGGGGTAATCTCTCTGCTAAGCCACCCCCTCTGAGCCCACCGCAACCCACCAGGAATACAAATACACATGCACACACACACACACACACACACACACACACACACACACACACACACACACACACACACACACACACACACACACACACACATACACAGCCTACCACCCATCCTCAATCTACATCTCTGTTGAAATCTGATCACCCATCTCCACATGAAGGTCTGTCTCTGTCTGCTGTAAATAGATTGATTTTTTTCTGCAGCTCTTGATGCTCTGACAAGAGCTCAGGGCTTACCAGATTGTCCCATGACCACGAGTCAATATCAACTGTTAATCAGTCAGCGTGTGTTTATTTTTTATTTTGTACTCAGTTCATGTAAGTGTATGTTAGTTGTATTCCAGTTAATTTTCACATAATGTGGACCACCTACTAAGAGCAGCGCTGAGAGCTGTAGAACATGAGCCGTGGTATTTCCATGCATGACATAGAAAATATAACTGAGCAGCTGAGATGTTTCTGACTCCGAAATTATAGTTTGTGGAGTTATTTTTAAGGGAGCGATATGCCAGAGGGTTACAGTCCTTCATCAATCATACTGCGTTTCAAAGCTGGGCTCTCAGGCTGCTGCGATGGGTGTTTTGATCACTGTAATAAAAGTGGTTGCGTGTGTGTGAAATCTTTATGTTGTATATTTGGGTATTGTGGTTGCTGGAATGCTAATCGATTCTTTAGCCTTCCACACGGTCTCTGTCAGGCTCAAGTTACTGTTGCTACAGCTGTTTAGGGTCATTGTTCTTTGCTTTTTCTCCCGACCTGCAGCTACAACCTCTAAGCCTAAACACACACACACACACACACACACACAGACACACACACACACACACACACACACACACACACACACACACACACACACACACACACACACACACACACACACACACACACACACACACACACACACACAGAGCTCAGAGTGAGAATTAACCAAGTCCAGCAAGACACTGAGGAGGTATTCAGAAAATGTATCTGAATTTTGAGGATGATGGAGTTAAAAACTCCTGTCTCTTGTATACTGTATTCATACTTTAAGTTTCAAATATGTACAAAGTATATGAAGAATCTCTGTGATCCAGTAAGGTGCCATAGTGCCAGAAGTAGAAGTGCTTCAAAGATAACCAGATTTGCATTTTGAATGATGAAGTGATGTCCTTTTGGACGTAAACTGCAATATGATTGGTTGGCGGAGGCATACAGCGGCGAGGTGGTAATTCTTAGACGTTTTTTAACATCTGAGATAATTTGTTGTTTTTTGTGCACAGCAATTCTGTTTACTTGTCATATGGTCTAAAAGCGTCAATTTTGCTAACTTTCTGAATCTGACTATTCAATAAGGAAGCATAGATTTATGGGCAGAGGTGTTAAAGGCATAGTTTGACATTTTGGAACATACATTGTTAATCTTTCCTGGAGTTATAGATAAGAAGATGCTCCTCCATTTCCCAAAATGTCAAACTGCCTTTTAGAGTTTACACTTTTCTCTTAATGTAGAAGTGTTCAAGGAGAGACTGTCTGAAAGGGTGCACTCTTATCCCCATTTTATGATTACTTGCTTCAAGACCAAGACATAAAAGATGCAGAAAACAGATCAGGGAGGCAGAATGATGGCAGATTCTGACTATTAAGCACAATGAACCCTTTTTACAGGACTTACCGGTAAAGTTTCTTTAATTCAAGTTATAGAAAGGAAAAAGGAATGACGTTTGCAGGGGTTTTCCACCACACAGCCCTCATACTCCACAGACCGATCATGCATCCATGCCCAGCAAATCGAGCCTGGAGGAGCCAGTGGCCCGTGACATCACAAGTCGGAAATCACTCATTGATGCACAGCTGGAGACTTTACTGCCCCTGTTTCTCATCATGTATGAACAGTGCAGGTATGGAGACCATGCAGGGTTGGAAGGTAACGGAGCAGACATCTATTCACAGCTATACAAGCTCAAATGGCTCGCCTTACATCCTTCTCTTCCTCCTCTTCTGCAGGAGCCATGCACATCCCACCGAGCCTGTCATCAAGATGTCATTAAAGCCCCTCCTCCATCCTCCGTCGGCCAGTCATTCTTTGGCTTTTCCCTCCCAACACAAATTCCTCCCTTCCTCTGCATGCTGCCTCTCTTTGGAGTCGTCGTGCTTCTGTCATGGGGTTCTGTGGTGTCACAGCCTGTCTGGCCGTGGAGGAGGTGGGGTGAGGAGATGGTGCGGAGTGGACGGTGTCACTTGATAAGCAGTTGATGGAGGCCGTCAGGAGGTAGAGCTATTGTGGGACAAAGCTATTGGGGAATTGGCATTTATGAGGACTTGTTTATGTGGATGTAAAACAATTGAATGTTAAAACTGTTTTCTGACATTATTTCATATTGTAAGATCATGCACGTGCCATTTCTTGGTGAAACAAAGCAAACACGTGCAGAGGAGTAAAAGTCTGATGGTGGGAGATAATAATAGACCAAAAAAACACACACCCATACACACATGGGCATACACTGAATATGTTGGCACATATTTGACAGTAAAAGTTGTATTTTCCTTGAGAGAGGAAGTAGGATGAAAATAATGACAATACTGCATGGATAAGTGGCTATAATATATAAACGGGGGATATTCCTCCAGAATTATTTTCACGACTCGTAACTTTAACTTTGATTTCATCACCTTCTAAATGTCTGGCGTGCCTGCGCAGATGGTGAAACCTTTCGGAGACTCATGGGAGATTACAGTGGGCCTAATCCTTTTCATTCATCTCTGGACATATTGAATGGAGTGACTAATTGTTCCTCTACACCTGTGTGAGTTACACACTAACTGTGAAATACGACGCATGGATCACTCGTGCTTCAAATCCCGTTGAGGGGACCCCAGCGTCACAGGGCGTGACCCGGTCGCCGAAGCTGGGTGTCAGATAAAAGCAACGCGTCGTGTTTTTGGGCAATTCAATTCAGATTCAGCCGTGGCCTTCACACATGCAGGTTGAAGATGTTACAGAGCTTCATGTGTCACCCTGAGGCACGTTAGAGCAAAATGCTTTCCAAAAGAGAGAAGTCTCCACAAATAGACCGACTGCACAAGGCTGTATTGTTTGCTTTAACGTCTTAGATTTGTCTACAGT